>NW_001845236.1:0-3603 GCF_000001215.4 Drosophila melanogaster | reverse complement strand
CTCCTAAAGCCATTCCTCTTTCAGGTGTTTGGTCGGTACCCCTAATGAGCATGATTATTTCCTCAACGCTAGTTATATATTTGTCGAGTTGGCCTAGAGTACCATCGAAAGTCGGAAGTTCTTTAACGAAGGCTAAAATATCGGTTGCACTAAGTGCCGTAGCAATACTGCTAAAGCCACTGACAGTAGGTGTTAAGGTGGAGGAATTACCCACGGAGGCGTTGCCCGAATCCATACTTATAGGTTGAAGGGATGATAAGGGGGTACTTTCTCTAATTACGGGGAGGGTGTTTGTTTTAGAAACTGATCGTGTAACTCTTTTTGGAATTGTGTGTGATCCTAACACGGAACGAGTTGTTTGTTTTATAGTTTGTGTTAATTTCTTTGACATTTAAAGAAAATTAATTACTTGTTTGCTGTTGGATAGTGTGTGTTTTCTTGTGCGTTAATTTCTGTAATATGTGGTATTAGTGCATGTATGTATAATTTAAATACTTTGGAGAGTATGGTGAGAGTATGGGTGCTTGTTTCAAAAAAAATTTTCTTTTGTTTATTATTATTTTTTCTCTTTTCTTTTCTTCTTATTAAGATGTGCAATTTATATGTGATTTTGTGGTTTTGTATCCAGCCTTAGAAACCATACGTTTCACCGTTCATATAATATTATTCGTATTTGGTATCTTTGCATGTGTATATGTATTTGTTTTGGTGGTTTGCATATATATATGTACACATGTTAGTAATGATGTGGTACTTGGCCTTACTAAGCTTCGGCAGTGATTATCAGCGATAGATTTCACACAAGTAAATTACACGTCACTCTTACACGTTTGTATATATGGTTTTGTTAAGTATATTTTTGTTGTATATATATATTTGTTTTGTGATGTAGTACCGGGCCTTTAATATTTCGGCAGTGGTTATCAGCGATCGATGCCACGCAGGTACACTAGATTTTTTATTTATTATTATTATTTTTTTTTAAGCTGTTTCGATAATCTTGGGGTCTTTCAATCTGATGACTGTTTTAAGTGGTTCTCTAATTCTTGAAATGAAGGCACTTAATCAGACTTCGTCATATAGTGTTTTTTTGGCGTCGATGATTGTGGCCGACTGTCCACTATTGGAAGTAGTGGATATAAGTTGGCTCCTAATCCTCGATAAGCCGAAGAACAATTGCCCTAGGGTTAGGTTATCCGGGAGAGATTGGAGCTCGCTTAAGAGGGTAGCTTCGCTTTTCTTGCTAGAGTATAAACGTAGTAGGTTACTTTTGATATCGTCCCATATAAGTATGGTGTTGGCTATGTTTAGAGCTTCGTCTGCTCTTCCAACTATTTTATTCCTAATTTCCCTGCGTGTCAGAAGTCCGCACGGTGTGTAAGCATATGGCAACCTTGCCTGTCCAGTACGGTGGTAACCCGGGAGAACAGATGGCCACGCTCATGTGTGTTCGCTCAGTCGTCATCGAAGAGCAAGCCGTCGCGCAGTGATCATATTTAATTCATTTAATATTTCATGTATATAATTTCACCACTCCTAAAGCCATTCCTCTTTACAGCTCAGAAGTGGGATGATCATGAGCAAAGACAGACAGTAGCGAACGCGTTGGCAAATATAATAACGGAATAACGGAACTTAGTTACGATTGAAACATATGTATGTAGATGCAAAGCGTTGTATCTATCAGTGTGTTGATACGAATATATGTGTATTTGTCTGCAAGCGGTGTGAATATACAAGCGGTATTTCATACAAACGGTATAGGCATACAAACGGCGGGCATATAGACAACGTAACGCAACGCAAGAACGAACGAATCGCAACGTAACCGTGCAAAAACAATCACGAAAACGCAACGCTAACGTAAGCGTGCGAAAATATTTTCGCAACGAAACGTAAGCACGTACGCCAACTCGGTATATACAAAGACAATTACGCGATGATAAATAAGACACAAAATAAAATGAAAATTACAGAACTGAAAGTTCCTGTTGCGGGAACGAGAGTTGTCCACAACTGGATCGCGAGATCAATTAGTTCAATGTGATGACCCACGAAAAGTCTGACGAAATCGAGTTTTGTGATTCTTTCGCGAATGAAGATACTGACGAAATGTCGGTGGTAGCACAACTTCAGTCCGAGATGAGCCAACTTCGTGAGATGGTGGCAAATTTTATTAGTTCGCAAATTGCTGCGACAAATGCAACGCAAGGTGCACAGGCGGCTGCAGCCAACGTAGTACCTGTACCACCGAGTCCAACAGCTGAAATCGTAAACACTAGCACGATTACACGACATGCATCGGTCAAGGAAATCGTTCGCCGACAGAAGGAAACTATCAAGGAGTACTGTTTTCGCATGTCAGCCCTTGGAAATCGTTACAATTTAAGCGAGTCTGCTATTATTCGATATGCTCGAACTGGGTTAAAGCACCGAGAGCTACAACAGAGCATTATGACCACAAAATTTGCAACGATGAAACAGATGCAGAAACAGGCGTCATTGACGAGTATTTTATCAACCGAGGTATGCTTCAACTGCCAAAATACGATCCAGTATCGAAGAACGCTGAACCGAAATCTAAACAACACGAGTCTGCAACAACAAACAATAAATTAAAATGCTTTAATTGCAGCGAACCAGGTGTAGTATATACGAACATAATAATAAAAATAATAATAATAATTATGATAATAATATTAATAATAATTATAATATGAATAAGTAAACTTAGGACCACCCTAGATCCTTAGGTCCATCCTAATCCTAAATATGCGAATTCAGCATGTGCGCTTTTAGGGGTCGCACTCGACTCCCATTGGTTATCGAGTATGAACTTCATACATACATATTGCAGAATTTGCTAGTGTCAGCACTTGGCTGTCACGAGCGATCTGCCTGTAGACCACACCAAGATCAGTTATGAATCAGGAATGAATCAGGAATGTACACATGCTGAATAAAAACCAAATAAAGATAAATATGACCGATTGCGTTTTGACTCCTATTTAACTACATGGCGACCGTGACAGGACCGTCATAAGTGCAAGCACTGAACGTGAGAGGATCAGCATGCCTGGCATTCGATGCTTATCCACCAAGACGGCGGCAATTATGGAGAAACAGCGATCTGAGTGAGTATAGTGTTAGTGTGATGGGTAAAAACAGGGGCGGAGTTCGAAATAAAGCAAAAAAGAGAATAGCGCACGTAAAGGCTATTATATACGAACACTCCACCGCCCCAATGGTCGAAAGCTAAAAAAACTACAAGCTGAGCTAGACCACTGTGTCGAATATCTTAAGAAAAAAATTCCCACCACACTCGCTCACTCAGAAAAACAAATAAAATCGTTAACAATTAACAAAACTCCAACTCCCCATCCGAAAAGCCTGCCTGCTTTTAAAAAAAGCTGCCCGAACGACTGCGAGGGACCACACACACCACATTGTGAAAATACGTGCAGACATTGCAGCCCCAGCTGCATAACCCCTAAATGAGGACATCATCATCAACGTGGTGAACAGCCCGCTCACTACGTCATCTAGGGAGTGTCAGCGCGCCAACACCAGCGACGTCCAGCTGAAGCAAGTAGGAGCTGAAAA
>NW_001845514.1:0-2577 GCF_000001215.4 Drosophila melanogaster | reverse complement strand
CGGTCCCGTACTGGTCCCGTCCTCGGTTCCGTATTCGGTCCCGTACTCGGTCCAGTACTCGGGCCCGAACTCGGTCCCGTACTCGGTCCCGTACTAGGTCCCGTACTCGGTCCCGTACTCGGTCCCGTACTCGGTCCCGTACTCGGTCCCGTACTCGGTCCCGTACTCGGTCCCGTACTCGGTCCCGTACTCGATCCCGTACTCGGTCCCGTACTCGGTCCCGTACTCGGTCCCGTACTCGGTCCCGTACTCGGTCCCGTACTCGGTCCCGTACTCGGTCCCGAACTCGGTCCCGTACTCGGTCCCGTACTGGTCCCACACTCGGTTCGTACTCGGTCCCGTACTGGTCCCTTCCTCGGTCCCTTCCTCGGTCCCGTACTAGTCGCGTACTCGTTCCTTTACTCGGTTCCGTACTGGGTCCCGTACTCGGCCCCGTACTCGGCCCCGTACTCGGTCCCGTACTCGGTCCCGTACTCGGTCCCGTACTCGGTCCCGTACTCGGTCCCTTACTCGGTCCCGTACTCGGTCACGTACTCTGTCCCGCACTCGGTCCCGTACTAGTCCCGTACTCGGTCCCGTACTCGGTCCCGTACTCGGTCCCGTACTCGGTCCCGAACTCGGTCCCGTACTCGGTCCCGTACTCGGTCCTGTACTTGTCCCATACTCGGTCCCGTACTCGGTCCCGTACTCGGTCCCGTACTCGGTCCCGTACTCGGTCCCGTACTCGGTCCCTTACTCGGTCCCGTACTCGGTCACGTACTCTGTCCCGCACTCGGTCCCGTACTAGTCCCGTACTCGGTCCCGTACTCGGTCCCGTACTCTGTCCGTACTCCGTCTCGTACTCTGTCCCGTACTCCGTCCCGTACTCGGACCCGTACTCGGTCCCGTACTCGGTGCCGTACTGGTCCCGAACTGGTCCCGTACTCGGTCCCGTACTGGTCCGGTAATGGTCCCGTACTCGGTCCCGTACTCGGTCCCGTACTCGGTCCCGTACTCGGTCCCGTACGCGGTCCCGTACTCGGTCCCGTACTCGGCCCCGTACTCGGTCCCGTACTCAGTCCCTTACTGCTCCTTTACTGGTCCCGTACTCAGTCCCGTACTAGTACTATACTCGGTCCCGTACTGCTACTGTACTCGGTCCCGTACGGGTCCCGTAATCGGTCCCGTACTGGTCCCGCACTCGGTTCCGAACTCGATCCCGTACTGGTCCCGTAATGGTACTATACTCGGTCCCGTACTGTTCCCGTACTCGGTCCCGCACTAGATCCCGTACTCGGTCCCGCACTGGTCCCGTACTTTTCCCGAACTAGCCCCGTACTGGTCCCTTACTCGGTCCTGTACTCGGTCCCGTCCTCGGTCCCGTCCTCGGTCCCGTACTCGGTCCCGTACTCGGTCCCGTACTCGGTCCCGTACTCGGTCCCGTACTCGGTCCCGTATTGGTCAGGTACTGGTCCCTTACTCGTTCCCGTACTGGTCCTGTACGCGGTCCCGTAATCTTTCCCGTACTGGTCCCGTACTGGCCCCGTACTCGGTCCCGTACTGGTTCCGTACTCGGTCCCGTACTGGTACTATACACGGTCCCGTACTGGTCCCGTACTGATCCTGTACTGGTCCCGTACTGGTCCCGTACTGGTTCCGTACTGGTCCCGTATTGGTCCCGTAGTGGTACCGTATTGGTCCCGTACTGGTCCCGCACTCGGTCACGTACTGGTCCCGTATTGGTCCCGTACTGGTCCCGTACTGGTCCCGTACTCGGTCCCTTACTCGATCCCGTACCGGCCCCCTACTCGGTTCTGTACTCGGTCCCTTATTGGTCCCGTACTTGTCCCGTAGTGGTACCGTATTGGTTCCGTACTGGTCCCGTACTGGTCCCGGACTTGGTCCCGTACTTGGTCCCGTACTGGTCCCGTACTCGGTCCCATACTCGGTCCCGTATTGGTCCCGTACTGGTCCCGTACTGGTCCCGTACTGGTCCCGTACTGGTGCCGTATTGGTCCCGTACTTTTCCCGTACTGGTCTCGTACTCGGTCCCGTACTGGTCCCGTACTGATCCTATACTGGTCCCGTACTGGTCCCGTACTGATCCCGTAGTGGTACCGTATTTGTCCCATACTGGTCCCGCACTCGGTCACGTACTGGTCCCGTACTGGTCCCGTACTGGTCACGTACTGGTCCCGTAATGGTCCCGTATTGGTCCCGTAGTGGTACCGTATTGGTCCCGTACTGGTCCCGCACTCGGTCACGTACTGGTCCCGTACTGGTCCCGTACTGGTCCCGTACTGGTCCCGTACTGGTCCCGTACTGGTCCCGTACTGGTCCCGTACTGGTCCCGTACTGGTCCGTACTGGTCCCGTACTGGTCCCGTACTGGTCCCGTACTGGTCCCATACTGGTCCCGTACTCGGTCCCGTACTCGTTCCCGTACTCGGTCCCGTACTCAGTCCCGTACTCGGTCCCGTACTCCGTCTCGTACTCTGTCCCGTATTGGTCCCGTACTGGTACCGTATTAGTCCCGTACTTTTCCCGTACTGGTCCCGTACTCGGTCCCGTACTGGTCCCGTACTGATCCTGTACTGGT
>NW_001845059.1:0-6193 GCF_000001215.4 Drosophila melanogaster | reverse complement strand
TTGATCGCAAGCTTGGTATATTTGGACCGGCTAAGAATTATGGTATCATCTGCATATGTAGCTAAGATAATATTAGTTGGGTGGTAATCAGGGAAGGATATGTTACGCATATAGTCTTTTACGATGGGATAGGGCATGTCGGATGAGTATATTGAGTAGAGGACCGGTCCCAGTATGCTGCCCTGGGGCACTCCTGCTCTAATATTACCTATCCTAGACGTTGTTTCACCGTCGATCCTTACTGAGAAGGTTCTATTAGATAAATAGTTTTCAAGTAGGTCGAATAGGTATCTGGGGATGAGTCTGGATAGTTTATATAGCAAGCCGTCGTGCCATACTCGGTCAAAGGCTTCCGTAATGTCAAGGAATGTGGCAGAACAGACATCTTTTTCATCAAAAGCTTTTAGAATAAATTGGGTCACCCTGGCCAGCTGATGTTCCGCTCCATGATCCTTTCTGAAACCAAATTGATGGGAAGGGATTGCTTTGGCAAAAGAGTCAATGTCATACAGTCGTTTCAGTAGTATTCTTTCGAGTAGTTTGGAAAGACCAGAGAGTAAGCTGATTGGGCGGTATGAATTTAGAGCAAATGGTGATTTCCCTGGTTTGGGAATCATTGAGATGCTAGCGTGCTTCCATTTGTTCGGGAAATGTCCAGTTCTCAGGATGTTGTTATAAATAAGTATTAAATATATTCTGGCCTTTGTAGGTAAGTTTATTATGGTCTTGTTGTTAAGATTGTCAGTTCCTGGGGCTTTCTTTAATTCCAGTGAGTTTATCAGGCCATTTAGTTCAGCCAGAGTGACTGGTTTGAAGTTGCTGTTTCCGGATTCGCCGCTCGCATTTAATGATTTAAATTTGTCTAGCTCATTTCTGACGAATTCCCTGTCTTTGGCGTCGTTAATTTGGTTTGTCCTGAAGCGGGACTCAAGGTGAGATGCAAAGGCTTCAGCTTTTTCATCTAAAGTCCTGGTCCAGGGGTAGTCAGTTCTTTGACGGCTGTCGTCATTGTCCTTTTTTATCGGCCAGCAGGGTCGAGGTTGCATTTTAATTGTATTTGTGGTTTTCCATAGTTTTTGCATTCTATATCGGTCCGTAGTGTCAATATCTTGTAGGTTGCGGTTGAGTAGTTTTTGTTTGAGCTTTCTGATTTCTTTAGACAGTCTATTTTGCACGTTCTTAAACCATCTTCGGGCTTCGTCAGTTCCTACTGCTCTAAAGATTCGATTTAGCTCCTTTTTCTCCTCAAGTAACCTTTTAGTTGCTTCATCTAGCCTTAGGTTTGTGGATCTTCTTGAAGAATTGTAGGTGCGGTTATTTTGGGGGCGATTAGGTGGGGTGGCTTCATTGGCTGCGGATTTTATGTTATTGATAAGAATGTCTATGCAGTCGTCGATGTCCTGTCCTGTGCGAATTTCGGTGTTTAGTAATATTTTGTTTTCTAGGTTTTTCTTAAATTTAGTGAGATCTGTTCTTTTTTGTATAATAGCATTGTTTGTCTTATTATGTTGCCAGTCTGAGTCGTCAGGATCTAGGACTATTTGGATGGGAAGGTGGTCAGAGCTGAGTTCATCTGTGGAGTAGGTTTTTAGTTTTTGAGTGTGGAAGCCCTTGCATATTGCAAAGTCCAGTGCAGAGGGCTGTTTTTTCTTGTCGAAGGGAAAGTGTGTGGCATGGCCGGTAGCAACTATGTCAAGGTCTTTCCTTGCAAGGATTGACTGTGACAGAGATCTTCCCCTAGCGCAGGATAAATAGTTACCCCAGAGTCTGTGTTTGCAATTCCAATCGCCGCCAAGTATAAATTTGGACTTACCATCGAGAAGCATCTCGAAGTGGTTGAAGAGCTTCGAGAATTGTTCAGTGGTCCATTTATATACAGGCGGACAGTATATTGGGGCAACAATTGTCATGTCTGCGCGTATTCGACTTGAGGGGATAAGTGCGATGGGTGCGCTCTGCATGAAGTCAGTCTCTATGGGATTTAGGCAGGCATGTCTAATGTTTTGACTGACTATGGTGGCCGTGCCGCCTTTTCTGTGGGATGTAGGGTTTTGTGCTAGGTAGGTGTGGAAGCCTTTGATATTAAGTGCGTTGGAATTTCGCTCTAACCTGGTTTCAGTTACTAACATAATTTGAATACCCTCTTTTTTGATGTAGGCCTCCAGTTCATTTGTTTTATTTGTAATTCCACATGAGTTCCAGTACCCTATTTTTAGGGTATTGGAAGCTTGTCCGTTGTTTAGATTAAAGGTCATAGTAGTATTTTAATTTGCGTAGAGAATTTAGTGATTTAGGAGGTCATGAGGTGTGCTAAGGTAGACTCTTTCGTGGATTCGAGGCACTTGAATAATAGTTCCATTAGATTATCAATTTTCTTTTCAATATTTTCCACTCGTTGTGTAAGGCTTTTGCTGTCGAAGTCAGAGGGACTCTTTTGCGGGTTAGAGTATGTATCCATAGGCGTGGGGATGTTGTCGTCTATGATCCTTGGCTTGAGGAATGCTCTGGCAGCTCTGCTGGTGGTTGGCGGGCTTTCATCGTCTCCCATCCTGATGTTTGTCTTCTTTTCTTCCGGGTCCTGTTCCTTGCGTTCACATCTTGCTTTGCGGAGCTTTTCCTGGAACATTTCCAGGTGTTTTTGTGCAGGATTGCTCGTCATGTTAGGTGTTCGTGGCTTTGGCTTGTCCTTGGGATTTATCGTGCCTTTTTTGGAGACGTTGTCAGAGTTGCGGCGCCATTTATTCAGACGTTTCTGGATGGCAAAGTCGTGGGAGGAGAAGCGTGGCTGGATTGGCCTTGCTTCGTTTCTGTTTTGCCGGAAGGGGTTATTCCGCCGTGCTCTTGCTGTGTCTTGGCGGGATTCGGCTGTTGTCCTGTTGGAGGTTGAGGAGCTAAATGGTAGCCGGGGAAAGTTGTTGCGAGAGGGAGGGCCCTGTCGTCCATAGTTGGTAATGTTCGCGTCCTTGATTGTCCTTATTTTATTGATGTCAATGTTGTTGACCGCCAGTTTTCGTTTTTCAGTCTTATAAGCGGGGCATCCCTTGTACGCACTAATATGCTCACCAGAGCAGTTGACGCAGGTGGCAGGGGTGGTTCTTGGCTTTGTGCAACAGGATGACAGGTGACCGCCAGCGCATTTCATGCATCTGGGCGGCCTCATGCATGAATTTTTGGAGTGCCTGAAGCCCTGGCATCTGTAGCACTGGACCGGCTCCCGAGTCCTGTTTTTCCTTTCGATATCCACCCTTTGCCCACCGAGTTGTTTCAATGAGATAATTTTGCCATGGCTGCTGTCCTTGGCCATGACTATCTCCACTTCAAACATTCGCATGGGGCCACCTGTAGCTGGATTCGTCATGTTTCTAGCGAAGCGTGCTTGGAATCCGAGCTTCAGCAGCTCCTCGACTATCCACGAGCATGGTGTGGAATGATGGAGGTGTCTGATGATGACTCGGAAGCCCCTCTCGGATTTGGGCTGGTTAGTGAATAAAGGAAAACCGTTGGCGGTCAGGACTTCTTTGATTTTGTTGTAGGCAGTCATATCCTTGGCCTGGATCCTGACCCCGTTTCCTTCTGTTGCCCTGGTGGAGTAGCTGGAGACTCCTGCTGTATAATTCAGCTTTTCCAGCAGTGGGACAATTTCCCTCACATTGTTGACTAGTATAGGGGGTGCTCTACGGCTCTGGGGAACGATTTTCCAGGGGGGCAGCTCTACATCTGTGTTCTGAGGGGGTAGGGGGGCAATCCCGGGTGGTGCTGTTGCGCTGCGAGCAGAAGCATTGTTGCTGCAGGGTAACGGCTGGCGGGGGGGTCCATTCCTGGCCTTGGACTCCTCATAAACAGATTGAGCCGCCTTACTTTTAAAAACGGGTGTAATGAGCGGGGGGAAAAGGCTTGGAGTTTCAAAGTTAGGAGTCGCACGTAATCTTTTATTAGGTGTCTTAAAGCTAGAGCAGTCCAGATCGCTGTTTGTTCGTTTGCCCGGAGTTTTCGTTAGTGGTGCAGGAGCGGAGGGTGCTATTATATCTGGACCTGTTCCAGCAACCACTTCCGAAAAACTCATAGGCTGCTCTTCTGGGCTCCTGGAAGATGAATTAAATAAATCGCGCTTGGCAGCCGGCCGGCTGAGGGTGCGGGCTGCTGATAAATTCACCTCAGTGGGAGTGGCGCTAGATTTGGGATTTGAATTTGAATTTAAATTTGAATTTAAATTACCCTGAGCAGAAGGGCATAACGAAGCATTCTTTTGGTGGGGGGAAATGCTTCTTTTCCCACTATTTCCAGTACGGTTGGTGGATTTCCTAGTTAAACTTAGTTTGGAAATGTCTGGCTTTGGGTTTGAAGTTGACCATGAAGCGTAGCAACTTAAGTAATTAAATGGTTTATTTTCTTGGTTGTGTTCCTTGCTTTTGTTTGTTTGAATTTGTGTGTGAATTTCCCCTTTGTCACTAGTAATGGCCTTCTTGAGGCGTGCGTCAGTATTGGTGGGCGCGGGAAATTTTGAGCGGCTTTCTGCGCTTATGTTTGTGGCCTGGCTTGTGTTGGTGAGTATGTGAGAAGAAGGGGAATTTGTATTGGGTCCAATTTTGGTGGAGGAACTTAGGTTGTTCTCCATGCTATGATCGCTGTGTGAGAGGGAGGGGAAATTTCCCAAGGCGTCGCTCGTTTTGGCGCCTAGATCTGCATTTGTATTAGTAGCTGCAGCTGCATTAGTGCAGATCACTGAGGTGGGTATTTTTTCTCTTTGAGAAGCGTCAGTGTGAGTAAGAGCAGATATGTTAGTGTGGGTCGTTGCTGGAGGTAGTTTCCCCTTGTATGTGTGTGATGAGAGCGGAGGGGAAGGCAATTTCCCCTTCAAGATGCTACTTTTGGCGCCGTCCGTGTCTGCAGCTGTATTGTCGATCGAGAGGGGGTCTTTTTGGGCAATATTGGTGTTCATGTTCTCTTTCTCCTTGTGTGAAAGGGAATGAAAAATATTTATGGCAGTCCCAGAAGAGCATTTTGAAATATTATTTGTTGGTTTTAAGGGCAATTTCCTCAGATTAATAATGCTTATATTAGACTGAGAATTGTCAGATTCATGGGACATGGGCGATATTTCAAGGTGGAATGGTGAATTTCGCTGTTCTGGGCTTGAGGAGATTGAGTGAACCTCATCGTCAGAAAATAGGTGGTCGGACGTGGACATATTTATTTATATTATATTAGGTCGATACTTGTAAGGTATAAATACCCTGGCTTTTAATTTGTAATTTGTCCTCCAGTTTAGGTCGTCTTTTTAAATAAGTTTTCCTCCTTGTCTTCTTAATTTCTCCTGGTTTACTTTCTCCTCTTCGTCTTTTGGCTTCTTCTCCTTTTGGTTATGGCGGCAGCTTGCACAAATAATTCACTGATTTATTGTTCGCTTTTTGTTTGTCTATTAAATGTTTGTATCGTCGCGGTTCAAACTTTGCGGCCGGAAGACGATTTTAACTTTTAATTTTTCAACTTGAAAGGCGAATTTAATAAAATTTGCGCGTGAGAGTTATTTGCCGACGAAGCGCGTTTAATTTTATTAAATAAAATTAATTGTTTTATTAATTAAATTTAATTTGCTTTATTTTATTATATTTTTGAACTTTTAAAAAACTTTGCTTTTAATTTTTTAACTTTGCTGGTGGAGGTACGGAGACAGAATAAAATTCTGTTCCGCATCCACAATTTATTTTGCCTTTGATTACAGTTTTTGTAATATATAGGTACAATAATTTCGAATTTTAGATTTTAACATTGCATGTGGTGAGTTTGGGGGTTGGGCATAGTTAATGTTAATGTTAAAGTAGCTAGTATTTTTTGTACATTTAGGCTTTTGACAGTGACAAAGACTGGTAACATTATCATTTTGCACGGTATGTTTACATTTTATAAATAAAATTATTTTACAAAAAACATTGACATTTAAGACTAACATTGCTTAATTTGTTTCTTTTCAGGTACCCCCGCCAGAAGGACGGAAGCACCGAGTCGCAGGAAGCTTCAGGAGACGTTGCAGGTGAGTATTTGTTGATTTTTGGCAGGGGCCTGTTGCAGGCGCTGGGTGCGCGCCACTTGCAACATATATGTCCGGCCAACGTTGCAGGTAGTTCAAAGATGGTGGCAGCATCCCGCGCCGCTGTCATTTGGTGGGTTTCTCTACCACCCTCAGTGGTAGATG
>NW_001845063.1:0-6041 GCF_000001215.4 Drosophila melanogaster | reverse complement strand
CCTCCCCCTCTATTTCGAGCTTGTCCTCAAGCGACGTTCATTAGAAGAATGGTATGATGTTGAGATTAACTCTGTTGGTGGTTTTCAGTGGTTCGGGAGGTGCCACTTGTAGAATAATCTTCTCTTGCTTTCGTTCGCACCAATATAAAAAGATTGCGACGCTTGTAAAGGTAGCGAAGAGAAAGATGACGTAGCATTTGTTGTAGTTGTTATCTGTTTCTAACTCTGCCAAAAGTTTGGTGTTGTTAATATGTAAACTTTCCAGAGCGTTGAGAGATAGTATTTTGATTCGTTCCTTCTCTTCAGGGGTTATTTGGATAAGGGCCCTTGATGATTGTATGGGTTTCGTCTAAGCGTTGTTGAACTCTTCTCCATTGGTGGTGAGTGTCTCGTTGAAGAAGTTGATGACTTATGTTCCTTCCAGTTTCTGTATTTTGTTGTTCCACTCTAGTGTGCCATTGTAGTGGTTGACCATTATAAGACCGCTGCTTATTTCCTCTATAGTTTCGATGTGGTCTGCATTGCTGAATTCACATAACCCTTTCTCTCCTATCAGAAGCTTAGGTAAACAAGTACTATTTCTAATGTTTACAATATTATTCTTGTTACAAATTTTAATCTTATGATAAGTTTTACATTTATTTTTTATGCCAAACATATTTCCCGTATTAAAAAATATTTCTTGAAATTTTATGTTGACAATTGTGTTCTTTTTTATAATGGGCTTGATAAGTGTATTTTCGTATATAGTTTTTTCTAAATTATATATAAAATTGTCGTTTTGTTATTTAATATAGTTACATCGGAAAATTCTAACATTTCTTCTATGGATAATAATGGCATATTGCTTTCTTTAAATATTTTATCAATTTCAATTATTCTTTTTCGTTTAATAAGGAATGTATTTATTACATTTAACTTAGCCCATTGAATGGCGTACTTAATATTTATGATTTCTTCTTTGACAAGCCTGATTTGATTTTGCAAGTTAAAAGTTATTTCTGTGTTAACATAGCTGTCTCTTCTGATAGAGTTTGATAGAGAATTAGTAAATTTAATAATCTGATTTAGTCTTTCTTGAAATTGATTGTTAATTAAAATTTGTTTGTTGCTATTGTTAATTAAATCGTTCATATTATCTTGAAGTAAAATTAAGTCGTCGTGGTCTGGAGTACCGGCAATGTACTTCCATGCAGTTCCTATTAAATTGATTGCTCTAGTGTTTCTATTATGTAGTGCAGGGGATAATGTTTGAAGAATAGAGAATGTTTGAACCAATTCGTGTTTTAAAGTGTGGTAATTGTTTGAATGTTTTCGTTCGTTATCTACTTATGAAGCTAAGGTATTTAAAGTGTTTGTAATGTGGTATATATCTATAACATGAATTATTCTTGTGGTGGATTCTTGAATTTTTCCAAATCCTTTATTTATTACTGCAGTCTGTACGTCGGTATAGTTGGTAATGTCTAGAAGTCCATGTACTATTGTTATGGTGCATAGGATTAATGCCCTAAAAAAATAAAATAAATTTAATTATTTCGGATGTTACTTTTGTGTATTTTCTTTCCTGATTCTGTTATGACTGTAGTATTCTTGTTTTCTTTAACTATTTCTTTTTTATATCTCGCTGATAATTTTGAACCAAGTCGTGTGTTTATCTTAACATAAATTTCGTCACCAATGTTATAGTTTTTCAATGTATTACGTTTCTGGTTATGGTATTCGAGGTCTTTTTTCTGTTTGTCTATTAGTCCGTCTATGTTGTCAAGTCTAGTTTGTTCGTAAGCTTCGGGGTTAGTTGATACTGCTCAACCAAAGAACACTTCAAGTGGTCTTCTCTTTGTTACGGAGTGAATAGTATAGTTATATTCGTACACTGCTCTTTCTAGTAATTCAGAAAATTCAGAAATATTCCGGAATAGGAGTTTGCTCTAAAACAGGGTTAGTCGCATGTCTTTCGTATATTTCTTCCTTGCAAATTTTGCATTGTTTTACTAAATTTTCTATTTTTTTCTTCATTTGGGGAAAGTAAAATTTTTCGGACAATTGAATCTTATTTTCCATAGCATTTCTATGGGCTCTATTGTGGACCTTAAGTATCTCCTCTTCTTGCTCTGATTCTTTAGTGAGGTCGGTAACTTTACTTTGAGAGAAGCGAATTTTAACTTTACTAAAGTTATCTGGCTATATTGATTGTATTTTTCCCATGGTATCTTCAGAAGTTTGTATTCCGTTAATAACGGATGGGTTAAGGTATTTCCGAAGTGTTAGTATTAGTTCGTCAGGTTCGTAAGTTTTTAAATATATGTCATGTCTATGAAACGTAGGGAAAGGTATGCTGAATTTGTAATCGTCGTTGCCTTATGGATGAAAATTTTATTTTTAAAAGCGGTAATGGGTACCTCCATACTAGGGATGAGGTTATGGCTTGAACTCTCGTCGCTATGTTGGGTGGATGCTGAGTTTATCTGACCTAGATTTGAAATGCGAGACAATGCATCTGCTACTACGTTGTCTTTTCCTGGTTTATAAAGTAACTCGTAATCGTATTCTTCTAGGTGAGATTTCCATCTTTTAATTCTAGCGTTGCCATTCCAACTACGCCATGAGTGTGTAAGCGGTTGGTGGTCAGTGAATATTTTCACTGTGGCTTTACCGTACAGATAGTTGCGTAACGCTTTAAGGGCCCATATAATGGCCAACATCTCTTTCTCGTTAGCTGCATAATTTTCTTCAGCTTTGGAGAGAGTTCGTGAGATGAATGCGATAGGTTGATTGTTCTGTGAGAGAGCTGCACCGATTTCATAGTTTGATGCATCGGTGGTGAAGTGGAATTCCTTTTTGAAATCGGGGTATTTAAGTATGACGTCTTGTGATATTAAGGAATTTTTCAGTTTCCTAATGCATCTAGTGCTTCTTGGTTAAGGGTTATTGCTTTAGTTAATGCTGCTTTCTTGCTTACGTGTCCATCTTCACCTCTTAACAGTATGGTAAGTGGCTTAGCAAGTTTTGCGTAATCCCTTATAAATCTCCTATAGTATCCTGAAAGGCCTAAAAATGATCTGAGTTCTCTTATTGTCCTTGGGGTAGGAAAATTAGCTATTGCCGAGACTTTGTCTATTACAATAATCTATTACCATTCGGTATTTCTTTTTATTTGAAGCGTCGAGCTTCTTGGGAACAATCCACACAGGTGAATTGTATGGAGAACGAGATGGTCGTACTATACCATTTGCTAAAAGTTCTGAAATCTGTTTATTAACCTCGTCCTTAAGGGACATGGGATATGGGTAAAATATATGGGTATAGAATATATGGGTGTTTCATTGTTCGTGCGTAATTCTGCTATCACAATTTTTCGTCTGGTTTTGAGAATAAGTTGGGATCATTTTCAAGTAGATTTTCTAACTTATTTTTCTGTTGATCGGACAAATGGTCTGTACGGGATCTAATATTATTAAGTGAGTCACACTTTTTTTCTTTAATAATTACTTTTACGTTGTCTTTGATGATCATATAGTTCGATTGTGTGTGAATTACTGCTTTAAGTTCTTTTAAAGTGTCGTTGCCGAGAATGGCATCGAAAGATTTTAAGGTCGGCAAAAGAAAAAATTTAATACGCACATCTCGAATATTAAATAGGTGTGCCATTTTAAAGTGTGTAATTTTAACGTTACCTCCAACTGTAACGGCTTGAAACGGTTTCTCGGTTGGAGCGGGGTTGCTAACTAAACTAGGTTTAATATAGTTTCTATTAGATCCTGTATCAATAAGTATTCTCAAAACTTTTGCTCCTACTTTCACCTCAAAATAAGGTAAGGAGGAGCTATTTACTCTAAAAAATGAAGGTCGGCGTATTGTTCGTGTCCTACATCGGTCCCATAACAGTACTCATATGGTTCTTGGTATTCGCCTAACGTTTGTCCGTATTCGTTTGAGTCTGCGCGTGTGAGACCTGCGCGTGTGAACTGTTTTGCAACTGCAGTTCAATGTTCTGATATTGTTTATTTTGTTATATTTTGGTTTATATTATGTTGGCGCGTGCAGGAAATAATGCAGACGCTGACCTAAGCTATTCTTTATGAGCTTTTGGTAAAGCGTGTTGTTAACTTATACACATAACGTGCGTTTGCATTTCTGATGAATGCAGAAGTTAGAGAAAGACAGACTCAGAAGGTAGAAAAGCAGCAAAAGTGCGCATTTGCATTTATGGTGAAATTAGTAAATTACACTGAAAAGTCAGACGAAGTAAATTTTATATTAGATTCGGGGGCATCAGATCACCTAGTGAATAATATTAATTTATTTTCTGAGTACGAAAATTTGTACTAAACTAAATAAAAGTTTTTGGGGAGAAGCTGTTTTGACAGCAAGTCCCCAAGTAGAGCTTTAAAAAATATAAGAAAAACACCATTTGAGATGTGGCATAAAAAGAAGCCAGTATTGAAATATCTAAAGATATTTGGCTCGACAGTATATGCACTAAATAAAGTTCGAAAGCGAAAATTTGACGAAAAATCGATCAAAACTATACTTGTCGGATATGAGCCAAATGGCTATAAGTTGTGGAATGAGAACGCGAAAAAATTTATGGCAGCTAGAGATGTATTGGTGGATGAAATAAACATGAAATCGGTGACTTCAAATGAAAATGAATCTGTGGAAAAACATGATTTTTTGACCAATACAGTGATTCTCTAATTGAAGAGAATGAAGAGTCGAATTTTCCATTGCAGGAAAATTGTGAATTTATAGATTCAAAGTCTGATGAAAATCCAAATGAAAATTCCACTTGTCTCGAGAATACCGATCCAGTAGCTGAAACTGGTGATAAAATGAAAGAAAATAAAAATCAAGACCAAACTAGACGCAGTGAGAGAATTAAAGATAAACCAAAGTTAAAAAATTGACAATCTTATGATGCCGTCTCCATCTCCTGATGCCACTGCCTTAATAAGGATTACTAATGTGATACAAAATTGTTGAAAATACAAAAGTCAAACTTATGCAGAGATGCGTGTATGTGTAGAGTGATGAGATTGTGAGGATCGTGTAAGAGAGAACGCGCTCTATTATTGTTCTCTTGGTACTCTGTCATCGTCGCCTCTTACTTGCATGTTAGAGAGTAATCGTCCCATTCAGTGCAGTTCTATCGGTTGCTTAAATAAAATTATTATTGAAAGTGTTTCAATATTTGGTTGATGGGCTGGCTTATAATATTCATACTTAAACGTATTATATTATATTAAATTCAATAGGTTATGGGCCCAGTAACATTTTCGACCATGTGGTGAAATATTTTAATAGTGCAAATAAGAATAATTAAAACAAATAAAAGTGAATTTTCTTATTTAAATATATGTATTTATTGAATACAAATATATATCGGCTTTGCGAAATACATACATATGTATGTTCAACGATATACAAAAAAGGTTTGGTTGTATACACATAAGTGTAAAAGCAGTAAAGCAACGAAAAGTGATTCTAAGAAGGGCAAGGCAAACGGAGAAACAAAGAAGAAAATAATAAGAACAGTTAGTTTTATCATCGTAACGACGCGTGGTCATAAGTCAAAAAAAAAAAAGACATGGATAAAGGAAAGAGGAATATAAAGCCGTTAACGGTGAAAAATATTCAATTTGGAAGTTCCGAGTAAGGGCACTGTTAGAGGAAAACGATTTGTTAAATGTAATTGAGAAAGAGCAAACAGAAGTAAGCGGAAGTAAAACGGGCAGAAAGAAATTCAAAGGGGATCATAATAGAATATTTGAGTGATTCTTTTTTAAGTTTTGCCAACAGTGGAAATTCGGCAAAGCAGATTTTTGAAAAATTTGATACTATTTATGAGCGTAAAAGCTTGGCATCTCAACTGTCAAGCAAGCAATTATTCTCTTTAAAACTAAAAGGTGATACTCTGCTAGCAAACCATTTTCATTTATTTGATGATTTGATGACTGAGTTAGTTGCGGCTGGAGCCAAGGTGGACGAAATGGACAAAATTGCACACCTAATTAATACACTTTCGACTAACTATGAAG
>NW_001845082.1:0-5463 GCF_000001215.4 Drosophila melanogaster | reverse complement strand
AGGTCATCTGCCGATGTTGTTATTGCTGATGATAGTGCGGTGCGTTGCCGACTCATTATCCCGCTCAGCTGAAAGGTGATTCCAGTGCCGCCATTCTCATTGACGAATCTCTGCATGTTGTCCCGCGCCTAAGCCCAGGCGTGCTGCCGTCTCTTGTCCTGGGATTCCAGTCGGGTCTCTGAGGGCGTAGCCGCTAAGGCGGCATCACAATGCCAACTGGACTGATGCTGGGATGAATATATCTCTGTGGAGGCTGCTAATCCTGCTACCGCTGCTACTTCTGGGCGTACCAAGACGCCGGGCCGTTAGACGAGGAGGCAGGCGATTTGCTCAAAGATGTAAGCGTAACATTTGAGGCGAATCCTCCAGTTTCCGGCATTCCGTACCCCCCATTCCTGAGTTCCAGAAGTGGTGGGCGTGGGCGGCATATTGTTCAGCACACTGTAGGGCTTCTGTTGGTATCATTGCTGCTGCCTTGGTAAGCTAAGTATGTTGTTGGTCGGCTACTGCTGCTGTTTTTGTTATATTTTTAAGAAGAGAAAGGAAAACTAAAACAAATTCTCTTTCTTTCAGGAAGGAGCGTCCGTGGAGCGCAAGGCGCAGTAGCAGATATAGCCATCAGGTGCCGGTGAAGCGGAAAAGATTTCAGGCATGAGTCCTCCAGTTCGGAAAGAGAGACGGGATCCCGGTGATGCCTTAACAATCTCGCCAGGAAAGCGTGATTCAAGTGCGCAACCTGTGGCATCCTCACTATGTCATCCAGTAGGTGTTATAAGTTAGTTTTTACCATTAGATATGTAAGCACGTTTCCCTTTTGAATTAACCTGTAAGTGAGCCTTTAGCCTTTTTATTTCTATCTTTTCTTATTTTTATATATATTTTGCCACCCCTTCCGCCATTTTGTTACTTCTGTTTTTTTTCCCCTGCTTTCCCATGATATACTTTTAATTGTGTTCCTGGTCTCCTTTATAGTCGGGTAAAATTATCCTCTGTACATTTAGTGGTTGTCCTCTAAATTTTTGTATGATTTCCTGCCTGGTTAGATCGCCCCTTCTATATTGCTTATTATATAGGTTAATTTCTAATTCACACCATCTGTCTGGAGGCCACTTTTGGGTTTCCTTTTCCCTTCTTTCCCTCTCTTCCTGTTTTTTTATTCTTCTAAGCTCTTCCTCTTCTTCCTCTAGTCTCAGCAGGGTGGGGAGTTCAATTAGATGGGTTTGCCTTATTTTATCTCTTTCATTCCGCTTTTTAAGGGTTCTGCAGTCATTTAGATCAGGGATTTTTAGGAGTTTAGGTGAGAGTGTTTGCCCAGTCTGTTTTTGCGTGATATGTTCATTTGTCATTTTCAAGTACCTCTGCCTGCTTCTTTCTAGTCTGTTCGGGATATAGTGCCTTGTGAATATCCTGCGTACAGCTATATTTGGGTGAGATTTTATTGTTTCTGAGAACCTGTGGAGTGCCTGTTGATAGAATTCTTCTACTGTTTTGATTCCATAGCGGTCCCTTATAGTTTGGTTACTCGTGTATCTACCCGCTCTGCATATGTCTCTCATTTTCCTATTTTCCTCGACTTGGATCCGTCTTATCTGTGCATCCGTCACAAGGGGACCCCAAGCTGCTATGGCATACTGCCATATTGGTGAAAGGACTGACTTAAGGATCAGCATTTTAGTCTTGGTAGGGAGTTTGCTTCTTCTGTTTAGAATCCATGTCATTTTTCTGTAGGCTGTAGTGTATTTGCCCATCAGCTTTGTGACGTGGGAGCTGAGGGTTAGCTTGCTGTCAAGGATTACGCCAAGGTATGATTGTTTGCTTTCAATCTTTATTACTTGACCCTTGATCTTCATAGTCCTTAGACTTGTAGGTAAGTCGTTTTTTAATGTAAAAATGACATGTCCGGTTTTAGCAGCGTTTACTGATATACCCCATTTGTCCGCCCAGTCCGAGAATGACTTGAGGTAGTTTTCGTTGTTTCTTGTAGCGGCAGTTGCTAGTGTGTCTGAGCTGAGGACTATAGTGTCGTCTGCGTATGTTGAGAGCATGATTCTTTCTGTTGGTGAGGGGCGGTAGATATATGGAAGGGGCATGTCTGAGGAGAAGATAGAGTAGAGTAGTGGTCCAAGATTGCTTCCTTGAGGCACACCTGCACCAATTTGTCCTGTTCTCGAAGTCTCTCCAGCTTGGTCTTTAACTTCGAACGTTCTATTTGTTAGGTAGCTCTCCAGTATAATGTACAAGTTGTAAGGTAGGATCTTAGCTAATTTAAGTAAAAGGCCTTCGTGCCATACCCTGTCGAAAGCCTCAGAGATGTCAAGGAAGACCGCGGAGCAGTATTCCTTTCTCTCGAAGGCCTCAAGAATGAACTGGGTGACCCTGGCTATTTGCTGCTCCGATCCGTGTTCTTTTCTAAAGCCAAATTGGTGCAGAGGAATAGCTTTTTTGAATAAATCTACCTTAAAAAGTCTTTTTAAGAGTAGTCTTTCAAAGATTTTTGAGAGTCCCGAGAGTAGGCTAATCGGCCTATATGACCTTGGCTCGTTTGCACTTTTCCCTGGCTTGAGAATCATTTTTACCTGCGCATGTTTCCAGGCTTCTGGGTAGTATCCTAGTCTAAGTATGGAGTTATAGATTAGGATAAGGTAAAGGGTAGCTTTAGTCGGTAGGGTTTTTATTAGCTGGTTTGTTATAAGGTCTTTTCCCGGTGCTTTACTATTCTTTAAGTTTTTTATTTCGTCATTTAATTCCTTTAGAGTAATAGGTTGGTTATGGGGGTTTTTGTTCAGATTATGTCGTTCAGTTAGCATGCTTTCCTTAATTATTCTTAGTCCAGTATTGACTCTATCTATGTGGTAATCAGGTACATTATTGTTTGGCTTAAATCTTCCTTCCAAGTGGGAGACAAATGCTTCTGTTGTCTCCTTAATCGTTTTTGTCCATTTGGGTCCTTTTTGGGTTTCTAATTTGAGGGGAAAATTAGGCTGATTTGTCCTTTTCCCTTCATCTAGCAGTTTCCACATTTTTCTCATTCTGTCCGGGTTACTTGTATCTATTCCTTCAACTTGCTCATTGATTCTGTTTTCTCTCAATATTTTTATCGCTTTTTTTAGTCGGTTTTCAGCTGCCTTTAGTTTAGCTCTGTCCTCGTCATTTTTAGTAGCTTTGAAGACTCTACTTAATATACGTTTTTCCTCAAGCAGTCTGCTTGTGTTTTCGTCTAGTGCGAGGGTATGACTGTTTCTGTTGGCTTGCCTATGTCTTCTTCTGGGGTTGTCACGTATTCTTGGGGAGGGAGTTGATTCCGCAGCCGAGTCCTTGATGTTTTTCATAAAGGTGCTTATGGCGTCATTTATATCTTCTGCTACCCTTATCTCAGTGTTTAATAGTATCTTTCTTTCTAGAACTTTCTTAAACAGCTCGATGTTTGTATTTTTCTTGAGTATATTGTTGTTTTGTTTTTGCAAGAAGAGGGTGTTTGTGTCTAGGTTTATCTCTAACAAGATGGGAAGATGGTCTGAGGATAGATCCGCCCCTGAAGAAATTCTTTTTTCAAACCTGCCAAGCCCTTTGCAAATGGAGAAATCTATTGCTGACGGGTTTTTTCTTGTGTCGTGTGGGAAATGTGTAGCACAGCCAGTGGCAATGATCTCTGCAGTGGAGTCGGCTTGGACTGCTTCGTAGAGTGCGGTGCCACGTTGGCAGGCGCGTGTACAACCCCATTGTCTATGTTTTGCATTCCAGTCGCCACATAGGATAAACTTGGTCTGCCCTCCTAAAGTTTTCTCTGCAAAATTGAGAACGTCAGTAAAGTGGTGGGGCAACCACCTTAGCGAGGGCGGACAGTAGACAGATGCTATTACTATCATTTCGCTGCGTCTGTTGTTTTCAGGCAGCAGGACTATTGGGGCGCTTTGTATGCATTCTTTTTCGATCGGTTTTAGGGCCATGTGTCGGATACTGCTGTTTACTATAGTAGCGACCCCTCCTCTCTTGCTAGAGACAGGATTTTGGGCTAAGTATGTGAAATATCCTGGCAGCTCTAGTTTGGTAGAATTGTTGTCTAGTCTAGTTTCGGTGACTATGATTATGTGGGCATCAATATTTAGAATGAACAGCTTAAGCTCATCTATTTTATTGTTAATCCCACCAGCATTCCAGAAAGCGATTTTAAGGATGTCCCTGTTGTCAGCCCGAGTCATAGGAAACGTCACTTTCTGATGTTACTAGAAAGAGCATTTACACGAAGATTGGATCTCGGAAAGGATTTTTTGGAGACTTTGGACAGTCTTTTCCTTGTCTTAGTAGGCGGGTGACGATTTCAAGAAGGTTGTTGATCTTCTTTTCCATCCCTTCAATGCGATTTAGAAGGTATTGCTCCCCACTCAGCTCCTTAGGTTCGTCATTAGGAATATTTTGTGCTAAAGGGGGTGGGCGGAAATGAGTGAGATGGGTGTTGGCCGGGTTTAGGACGCTATTTGGGTTTTTTCTGCTTTCTTCTAGAGAGGCCAAGACCTTTTTGCTAGTTGTCGGCGGGCTTGTCTCCTTCCTCGGTTTTTTCATTCTGTGTAAGCGTTTGTTTATAGATAGATTCCTTTGCGATATCTTCTTTCCTTGGATTCTTTTGGCAGGTAGTTTTGTGTTGTTTACTGATGTGCGAGGGAGGGGGTGTGTGTAGGGCTGCTTTTTTTTTTTTTTTTTTTTTTAATATTTTCAGTGCCCTTCGGCGCTGTCATTTTATTGTACTCTGATTTTTTATAAAATATATAGTTACAATTTATGGCATTTTACAATTTCGGATCAGCGGCAGTTGTGCGCGCTTTACTTAGAGAAGTAGGTTTAAGATTTACAATTTCTAGGAACTTTTTGATTTGCTTGGCGGCGGTTATGCTCGCCATGATTTTACGATTTAGGATTTACATTGTGTTAGAATTAGTTTGTGGCAAGTACAATTTTTGGATATTTTTGACGGCCGTTTTACGAGCCATAGTTTAAGTACTTTTAGCTTTAAAGTAACATTGTATGAGAAATTTTTTAGCATTAGTGGGTACAGTTTTTAAGTGTATTCTAAAAGTAATTTGTGGTGGCGCAGGAATCCAGCGATGAAATTATTTTAAGAAATTTATTATTTTATATAGGCGGCGACGACAAGGAGTTACTATCATCCGAGAAGATAGATAGCACTGTTGCCCATCCTTCACTTTGATCTCCATTATGTCCGTCCATTTTGTTGTTGCGTTTCGTCGTGTTCACTTTGGGTAGCTGCTGCACAGGCGCCTCTGCCGGATTTTTAATCACTACTGAATTGCCGATCTGTTCCGAAAGCCTAGGCGGGCTATTTGACTTCGATAAATCGAAGGGAAAATGCACGGCTGGTTATCGATGTTCTGGCTATTTTACCGCCGGAATGATTATCGATATCTCGCTTCCGTTAGCCGGTATTACTGGTCATTTTGGAGCTGGTCT
>NW_001845148.1:0-4336 GCF_000001215.4 Drosophila melanogaster | reverse complement strand
AAACAAAAAATTTTACCCACTTTTACTATATCTGAGAAGGAAGTAAACGCAATCAGACAAGAATTAAACCACTCGGAGTTACTGGAAATGTCAGACGAACACATATTTAAAAATAAAATTAGATACTTTCATGATTGGAATTAAGATAAATTTCATAATAAGAACACCTACATCTAAGCAAAATTACTAGAACTAGAATACTTTGTACCTAACTATATGGAATATTTTAATGCGAAAGATGTTTACTATTTTTCCGACAAATGTACCAAATTATACAAATGTGAGAACGCAATGTCAGTAAAAGATAATGTCACAGTAACACACTTACGATGGAAACTGCAAATTGTAAAACTAAAGACAAAGGGAGTCAAGAAATCATAACAGAAGTATAACCAGCACACATTTTAATATTAAACACACAAAACACAACCATCGATTCAAATGGTACCTCTAAGTATCCATAAGAGGATCCGTATTAGTAACATTCGAAAAATGCAATGTACTGATAAACCAAATTCCATACGACAAGGAGTTATCGCAATACGAGGAGAAGACAGATGCCCACATCCCAATTGTAAAAACAGAACACAGAAGATATAAGCTGAACTTAAGATCCATCCATGCTTCCAATTCAATAATTTATTGGAAAACATTTACGACTACAAATCTCGAAGCATTATACATATTACTATTAGTTAAAGTAGTGACGACAATGTGCCTCATCAATACAAAAAGAAGGGTGGTGTTTACCACAGTACGACACACGACACTACTACTACTACTACGACACTACTCCTTCGTTGTGGCCGTCACTTCAATCCAGGGGGGGAAGAGTTACCGGTTCCAACCGGCAAACAGTCCTTCCAGCTAAGCTACCCTGACTTACCCTAGAAGTAGTACAAAATAACCAAAATGTAAACAACGGATTTAATTAGGCCTCGAAACGACCGTTCAGCAAACGCCTACTCCTCCGGACTGGGTAATAGGAGCACGACTCAGCAAAGAAAACTTTGGACTTCGGGCATCTACAAAAAAACATCAGCTCCAACCACTACTTAAGGGGAATGCATAACAATGCAACAATTTATAATGAGCTGCTGCTTGCTGCGGGCTACATAACCAAACAATATCTTTTTTTTTATTTTATATCGCAGGAAAATGAAATCTTCTAAAGATACCATCTAACGTCCTTAGATGGCATGCACGATTCATAACCGCCAGCTGAGGGATTATGCCTACGTACTAAACAAAAACTATCGCTCTCTTTCCTGTCCTTGTCAAGCTCACAGGGACTGCCAGACAAAGTATTTCATCGGTGAGCACGATTTGATGCCAAGTCGCACTCCATCTTCATTTGCGATGTACAGCAACGGGACGCACCTTCCTTGTTTCTTTAGTTGCCTTTGTACGTCCAGCTGGGCGTACAGTCGTAGAGTTCTTGCCCCACCAACATAGGGGAGTACTCCTTATCGTTCCGAACGGCCATCTCGTCCTTACGGACACGCTTCATCATGGTGGCGATGATGACGTGAGCCCCATCCCAAACGACTTCGTCCGCCATCATAGCGGCAATCAGGAGTACCTGGAGTAGTGCAGTAGAATGTGCTCTGTGGTTTCCACTGCGTCTGTGCAGTAGAGGCATTAGGCTGAATCTAAGTGGCGGAACCTAAAGAGGTACCCTGGGAAACAACCATGGGCCGTGAGGAGCTGGGTCATGTGGTAGTCCTCCGTTTTGTTCTCGCAATCAGCCCACTCCGTTAGTTTCGGGATAAGTTTGTGCGTCCATCGTCCTCGTTGATCTCTAACTGTGTATACCCCTCTCTCGCTAGGTATTTGCCCTTTATGTCCAGGTCAATGGGTGTAATGCCTGAAAGACCGTGCGCTGCGTCGTCCGATATGGTTCTAAAGCCTCTGATTAGCCTGAGAGCCATTGTCCGTGATACTGCGCGGGCACTATCCAGGTACATAGGTTTTTTAGGTGGTAACGCAACTCCAGATAGGGGCAGCGTAAAGCAGCGTTGCCTTTGAAACCACCACTAGCAGTCTCCTAGCCGGCAATCTGGGTCCTCCCACGTTGGGCATGATTCTGCTGTCATTGCCGCTTTTTTGAACGAGAGCCTTCGGTCTATTAGTACTCCCAGGTATTTCATCGTTTCTGCTGAGGCGATATCAACTCCTTTGACTTCCACACGCATGCACTCAACCATAAATGCAAATGCATTTTTTGCTGCGTTGCTACCTTTTGAACGGGACCACTAGGGCTCCGCTATGCAATCAACTAACATCAACTGCCGCACCCTGTACAAACGCACGTTTTGGCTGAGTTTCAGTTGCCATCTGATCCTGTCTCTCTCTAAAATTATTTCTATCTGGAACATTCTTTTTAATAGAAGTCTTTGTTTGTTGTATTTTCCCTAGACTCTCGATTGCCTGTAGCTTGCAGCACTTTAGCACTTGCGTCTTTGTTAATTCCTTTTAAATTTATTTCATGATCGAGTAGCCGTGTATTAACAAAATCAAATGTCAAATGGCTCTTAGTAAGAGCTTCTATAGCTGTTATAACTCCTTAATAGTTGAAAAATTGGATACTATTTATAAGCGTAAAAGCTTTGCATCTCAACTGTCACTACACAAGCAATTATTATTTTTAAAATTAAAAGGTGATACTCCGCTAGTAAACCATTCGGAGTTATAACAGCTATAGAAACTCTTACTATCATTGTTGGCAAAACCTAAAAAACTCAAATATCACTCAAATATTCATTTATAATCCCTTTTGCATTTCTGTTTGCCCGTTTCACTTCCTCTCTTACTTCTGTTTATTTATATAAGAAAAATCATTTTTATTTATTTTAACTATTCTTATTTGTACAATTAAATTACAATATTTCATCACTCGGCCGAAAATGTGACTAGGCCCATAACTATTGCATTCAATATAATAAAATACTGTTAAGTATTAATAATAGTGAAACACTTTTATTGTTCTTACTGTTTAATAATTATTTTACTTAGGCTACCGATTGAACCGCACTATCTCTTTGTCAGCAAGCGAATAACCTCGATTACTCTATAACATGCAAGGTATCCAACCCATAAACATAGCACCCTTCCACAGTTTATAAATAAATTTCAATTCTCAATCTCGTCGGCATTTCCTTTGTCTTTGTTTTTGTCATTGCCTTTGCCAGCGCTTAGCTACCCGCTAAAATAAATAACCCAAACTTAACGTAAACACAGCTTCCGCTTGGAGACCAAACCACGGCCAACTTATTGCGCTTCAATCAAAAACTGCATCGATCAGCATAATTGAATTTCACAATGCAGTGGAATAATTTCAGCATAAAGCTTTTATCAAAAGTTCAGAAAGTGTCAACGAAAAGCTTCTGGCCGAGGTTGATTGGATTAGGATTCAGAATTTGAAGATCAGTCTGATTTGGGAGGATAAAAAGAACGGTTTATAAATGTATAAATAGATAACAATAAGTGTCTTGTAATAAAGTGATGAGTTGAAAAGTTTAACACCAATAAAATATTAAAAAATAAAAAATTATTTTTTTAAATAATTTATACCGCAAAAAGTTAATTGGCACCCAACGTACCAATTATTAACGTATTAACAAAAATAAGTTAATTACAAAATGGAACTCGCGCCGCCAACTCATATTTTTAGTGGAAAAATTAAAACATCCACAACAATCCAACGACACCTAACTACTGTGACAGTGATCGTGAATAAACTTAATTGGAAATCAATAAATGAGAATTGGAGTGGGCGGAATTGCTTGTTGTTGCGGCTAATTCCTCCAGAAATTAAACGCCCGGGATCGCCTTCAATTTTTTGCACTTTATTATCGCACTCGTAAATTCAGACTGACTTAAAACTAACATTGGAAATACCGCGGGACCGCGGAGTGGTGAATACCTTGCGGGAAGGGAGAAGAGCGAGAGGAGAGAAGGAGAGCGGGAGCAGCGGTGCTTGCGAGCCGTGGAGGAGCTTTGAGTACAAGCATTGGCCGCTTACACTGCCGCTCAACTGTTTGCGCCCTTCTGGCGTGAACATTCTCCCCCCCCCCCTTGCGTAGGCAAAGGTATCCCTGGCCCGCTAGACAGCAGGATCGGCCTCTTCATTCCGTGCACGCTCCAGAAACGGTCCATCCGAACACCGTGTTCTGCGCGGCGGGCAACCCATCCTCAATTTTTAGGAACCCCGGTTGGATCAAATTGGCATATACATCTGATCCCAACACGAGGGAGATGGAGGCCGGCCGGTGAAAGCGCTCGTCCGCGAGACGAACACCGTCAAACTTGGCCCTGGCGGCGTCGCTCAGAGCTC
>NW_001845342.1:0-3085 GCF_000001215.4 Drosophila melanogaster | reverse complement strand
CGCTTTTGGGGTCGCACTCGACTCCCATTGGTTATCGAGTATGAACTTCATACATACATATTGCAGAATTTGCTAGTGTCAGCACTTGGCTGTCACGAGCGATCTGCCTGTAGACCACACCAAGTTCAGTTATGAATCAGGAATAGATCAGGAATGTACACATGCTGAATAAAAACCAAATAAAGATAAATATGACCGATTGCGTTTTGACTCCTATTTAACTACATGGCGACCGTGACAGGACAGTCATAAGTGCTGACACTAGCATGTGTCAAGCACTGAACGTGAGAGGATCAGCATGCCTGGCATTCGATGCTTATCCACCAAGACGGCGGCAATTATGGAGAAACAGCGATCTGAGTGAGTAGAGTGTTAGTGTGATGGGTAAAAACAGGGGCGGAGTTCGAAATAAAGCAAAAAAGAGAATAGCACACATAAAGTGGCTATTATATACGAACACTCCACCGCCCCAATGGTCGAAAGCAAAAAAAACTACAAGCTGAGCTAGACCACTGTGTCGAATATCTTAAGAAAAAAATCCCCACCACACTCGCTCACTCAGAAAAACAAATAAAATCGTTAACAATTAACAAAACTCCAACTCGCCATCCGAAAAGCCTGCCTGCTTTTAAGAAAAGCTGCCCGAACGACTGCGAGGGACCACTGTTCACACCACATTGTGAAAATACGTGCAGACATTGCAGCCCCAGCACATAACCCCTAAATGAGACCATCATCATCAACGTGGTGAACAGCCCGCTCACTACGTCATCGAGGGAGTGTCAGCGCGCCAACACCAGCGACGTCCAGCTGAAGCAAGTAGGAGCTGAAAAATAAAATATTTTTTTTGTTGCCCTGCGTGGCACACCACCCTCGATGCACTGCGCTGCATATTAATATTACACAAAATATTGTAACATTGAGCGGAACTTTTTCTGCCCGATGAGAAGAATGGCCCGTAAAGCCATACACCAATTAGGCAGGAAAATGTAACAATATATATATACAAAAAAAAAAAAAAAATGAAAACAACATATTTTTAAAGTAAAATAATCCACAACCCAAAAATAAGAAAAAAATATATTGTAAATTAAATATATACAAAAATGGGTTGGATTGGATCTGACGATAGTCAGACAAAAGATAATACGGCCAATGTGGTCAATAACTTAAAAATAGTCGACCATACAGAAAACATTCAGTCACTGTGGTTACTCCTTTTAATCATAACGATCGTAACAGTCGCTCAGTTTATATTAACGCTATATGTTAAGCATAACAAGATAATAAAGAAGCGTTATATAAACAGGGCAGAGAATAATTCGGATAAAATTTAAAAATAAAATAAAAAAAAAAAGAGAGATGAATGCATAAAGAAATACTTTAATATTCATCTAATTAATTTACTTTAATATATATAAACATATTCAAAAAAAAAAAAAAAAAACACACCCAAAATGTATAAAGAAATACTTTAATATTCATCTAATTAATTTACTTTAATATATATAAACATATTCAAAAAAAAAAAAAACACACCCAAAATGTATTTTGAATTAAGATGATCTAAAATTTTTATTTTTAATATCAGAAAACAAGAATGAAAAAAAAAAGGATTACTGAAGAAACCTTTTTAAGAGAGGCAACAATTTATAAAGTTCGATTGCACAGATAAATCCATATTATTCTTTAAATGGACTGGCAAGAAATAAAAAACGAGCTTAAAGAAATTAAAACGACTTTCGACAAGTCTTATAAATGCATGACACCAAATAAAGAAGTGCACCAAGACACTCTCAACAAGCATGCGCAGATATTGGTAAGATGCTTTAATAATATAATATAATATAATTATATAATAATATAATATAATATATAATATAATAAATGTATTAAAAGCATCAGTTAAAGGCGAATCGCCCGATGTCATCAAAGCGAAAATGGTTAGTACACAACAGCGCGGCAAAACTGCAGCGCAATATACCACAGAGATAGAAAACCTACGTGGGTTGCTCGAAGCAGCCTATATAGATGATGGTTTAGATTCAAACAATGCAGACAAATTCGCTACAAAGGAAGCCATATCTGCAATGACCAAGAATTGTGGTCACGATAAGCTCAAAACCATATTGGAAGCTGGAAATTTCAACACAATGAATAGCGTGATTGAAAAATACATACACTGCAGTACAGAAATGACCGGCAATTCAAATAGTTTATTATTCTATAATAATAAAGGACACTATCGAGGTAATAATTACCGAGGAAATTACCAAAACAGAGGTAATGGCCGAGGAAATTATAACTCATACAATAACAATTACAGAGGCCGAGGTGGTTACCATAGTGGAAACAGAGGAAGAGGTGGTTACCAAAATTATAATAGAGGTGGAGGTTACTCAAGAGGTAACCAAAACCATAACTATAAAACAAGTCATACCCACAATGTCCGAAACATACAATCGGAAAACTTACATGCCCCCTTGAGCGACAATCTACAGTAAAATTTCTTAGTACAAAGTGACCACTATCATATTTTTTTTCTATGAGAAACCCAAGTTCAAAATTAACCAGAATGAGACTAGACTTGGAGGAGCTTGAATTCACAGTAGAATACCTCAAGGGGAAAGATAATCATGTTGCAGACGCTTTGTCCCGAATAACCATCGGAGTACTTAAAGCGATGAATAGACAGATACTAAAGGTCACAACAAGATCTACAACAAGACAGAAAAATACCTGCGCAGGTGAAAAATTGCATGAACCAAATAAGAAAGAAAATATAAAAATGCCCAATATCTATCAGGTAATCAATAATATTGATGCCAAAAAATATGTTATACTCAAAATAGACAAACATAAGTGCTTGTTAAAAAGAGGAAAACACATTATAACACGTTTTGATATGACTAATTTTTATTCTAATGAAATAATCGATTTAGATCAATTCTTTCAAAGGCTTAATGAAGAAGCAAGAATAAATAGCATCATTCAAACACAATTGTCACCAAGTGAACAAATCTTCGAATTTGTCACTATAAAGAATTTTAAAGAAAAGGGCAATAAAATACTAAAAAACTTAAAA
>NW_001845167.1:0-4182 GCF_000001215.4 Drosophila melanogaster | reverse complement strand
ACTCGGTCCCGTACTCGGTCCCGTACTCGGTCCCGTACTGGTCCCGTACTCGGTCATGTACTGGTCCCGTACTCGGTCCCGTAATGGTGCCGTACTCGGTGCCGTACTCGGTCCCGTACTCGGTCCCGTACTGGTCCCGTACTCGGTCATGTACTGGTCCCGTACTCGGTCCCGTACTGGTGCCGTACTCGGTGCCGTACTGGTCCCGTACTCGGTGCCCGTACTGGTCCCGTAATCGGCCCCGTACTGGAACTGTACTCGGTCCCGTACTGGTCCCGTACTCGGTCCCGGTACTCGGTCCCGTACTCGGTCATGTACTGGTCCCGTACTCGGTCCCGTACTGGTGCCGTACTCGGTGCCGTACTCGGTCCCGTACTCGGTCCCGTACTGGTCCCGTACTCGGTCATGTACTGGTCCCGTAATCGGCCCCGTACTGGAACTGTACTCGGTCCCGCACTGGTCCCGTACTCGGTCCCGTACTGGTCCCGAACTGGTCCCGTACTGGTCCCGTACTGGTCCCGTACTGGTCCCGTACTGGTCCCGTACTTGTCCCGTACTCGATCCCGTACTTGACCCGTACTCGGTCCCGTATTCGTTCCCGTACTGGTCCCGTGCTGGTCCTGTACAGGTCCCGTACTCGGTGCCATACTGGTCCCGTACTCGGTGCCGTACTGGTCCCGTACTCGGTCCCGTACTGGTCCCGTACTGGTCCTGTACTCGGTCCCGTACTCGGTACCTTATTGGTCCCGTACTGGTCCCGTAGTGGTACCGTATTGGTCCCGTACTCGGTGCCGTACTGGTCCCGTACTCGGTTCCGTACTGGTCCCGTACTGGTCCCGTACTCGGTCCCGTACTCGGTCCCGTACTCGGTCCCTTATTGGTCCCGTAGTGATACCGTATTGGTCCCGTACTGGTCCCATACTGGGTCACGTACTGGTCCCTTACTGGTCCCGTACTGGTCCCGTACTCGGTCCCGTACTCGGTCCCGTACTGTTCCCGTACTCGGTCCCGTACTGTTCCCGTACTCGGTCCCGTACTGTTCCCGTACTTGGTCCCGTAATCGGTCCCGTACTGGTCCCGTACTCGGTCCCGTACTCGGTCCCGTACTCGGTCCCGTATTGGTCTCGTACTGGTCCCGTACTGGTCCCGTACTACTCCTGTACTAGTCCGGTTCCTTGTCCCGTACTGGTCCCGTTCTGGTCCCGTACTACGCCTGTACTAGTCCGGTACTCTGTCCCGTACTCGGTCCCGTACTCGGTCCCGTAGTGGTCCCGTACTGGTCCCGTACTGGCCTCATACTCTGTCCCATACTGGTTCCGTACTCGGTCCCGTACTGGTACTATACTCGGTCCTGTACTCGGTCCCGTACTGGTCGCGTACTGGTCCCGTACTGGTGCCGTACTAGTCCCGTACTAGTCCCGTACTGCTCCCGTACTGCTCCCGTACTGCTCCCGTACTCCGTCTCAAACTCTGTCCCGTTTTGGTCCCGTACTGGTACCGTATTGGTCCCGTACTGTTCCCGTAGTGGTCTCGTACTGGTCCCGTACTGATCCTGTACTGGTCCCGTACTGATCCTGTACTGGTCCCGTACTGGTCCCGTACTGGTCCCGTAGTGGTACCGTATTGGTCCCGTACTGGTCCCGCACTCGGTCACGAACTGGTCCCGTACTGGTCCTGTAGTGGTCCCGTACTGGTCCCGTACTGGTCCCGTACTGGTCCCGTACTGGTCCCGTACTGGTCCCCTACTGGTCCCGTACTCGGTTCGTACTGATCCCGTACTGGTCCCGTACTCGGTCCCGTACTCGGTCCCGTACTCGGTCCCGTAATCAGTCCCGTACTGGTCCCGCACTGATCCCGTACTGGTCCCCTACTCGGTCCCGTACTAGACCCATACTAGGTCCCGTACTCGTTCCCGTACTGGTCCCGTACTTGTCATGTACAGGTCCCGTACTCGTTCCCGTACTAGGTCCCGTACTCGGTACCGTACTCGGTCCCGTACTCAGTCCCGTACTCGGTCCCGTAATCGGTCCCGTAATCGGTCCCGTACTCGGTCCCGTACTGGTGCCGTACTGGTACCGTACTGGTACCGTATTGGTCCCGTACTGTTCCCGTACTGGTCCCGTACTCGGTTCCGTAATGGTCCCGTACTGATCGTGTACTGGTCCCGTACTCGGTCTCGTACTGGTCCCGTACTGATCCTGTACTGGTCCCGTACTGGTCCCGTACTGGTCCCGTAGTGGTACGGTATTGGTCCCGTACTGGTCCCGCACTCAGTCACGTACTGGTCCCGTACTGGTCCTGTAGTGGTCCCGTACTGGTCCCGTACTGGTCCCGTACTGGTCTCGTACTGGTCCCGTACTGGTCCCGTACTGGTCCCGTGCTGGTCCCGTGCTGGTCCCGCACTGATCCCGTACTGGTCCCGTACTGGTGCCGTACTGGTACCGTACTGGTACCGTATTGGTCCCGTACTGTTTCCGTACTGGTCCCGTACTCGGTCCCGTACTAGAACCGTACTCGAACCCGTACTCGGTGCCCTACTGGTCCCGTACTCGGTGCCGTACTGGTCCCGTACTGGTCCCGTACTCGGTCCCGTACTGGTCCCGTACTGGTCCCGTACTGGTTCCGTACTCGGTCCCGTACTCCGTCCCGTACTCGGTCCACTCGAACCACTTGTCGAAATTCCCGAAGTTGAAACCAAGTCCGTAGCTGATGTGTCTTAGGCTGATACGGAATCCGTACTAGAAGTTTCTGAATTGAAAACTGAAGTTTCCGAAATTGAGTTCGAGTCCGTTATTATGGAGACGAGAAGCAGCAGTCCGCCACCTCCATTGCCCAAATCCCCGCCTCCGTCTCGTGTCTCCTCATTTGTGCTTTCCGAGGAAGTTATAGGGGAGCAGGTTACCCCGAACGTCCCCGAAGTAAACGACGTGAAGCCCGATGAGATCGAACAGCTGGCAATCAGCATAGTTGCTGAAATCACCGAACAGGCAGCAGAATTTGTCACCGAACAAGAGAAGCAACAGGAGGAGGCCAAGGTGGATCCTGTTCCCGAAACAATTGAGGAATCCAGCTCCACGGTTGTGGTTGAGGAAGTTTTACCAGTTCAAAACTATGAAGTAACGGCTCCTTCTCCTACTCCTGATGAAGTCCAGAAACCTATTGAAGATCAAGATTCACCCGACGAAAAAGAGTCCTACCCAGTTCCAGATCCCATTGACCCGGCGGCCGTAAACCATGAGGTCGCTGTTACAGAATCTGTAGATTGTGAAGTTGAGAAAGAAACCGTTAGCATCAGCTCCAACGTTGCTGAATCTTCTTCAGTATCCGACGAGCAGGCGGCAATCGAAAATCAGGATGAAATCCTCCAAGAACAGCCAGCAGCTGTTAAGGAAACCACCGATCAAGAGACATCAGACCAGCAAGTTATTTCCGAGGAGGCGCATAGCGATAACAATAAGAAGAATGAAATCGACCTGGTTGAAAACATCATTGGCGATCTGGATGTTCCGATTACCAAAGCAGGCGGCGATCTGCTGGTAGAATTGGATGCGAGATCCGCGGAACAGGAGGGCGAGAGCAACAACAAGGTGAATAGCAAGTGGCAGTGATTCTTAAAACTGCAACCTCAAGTCTTCAAAACACATCGACTTCAACACACCATATAACCATTCTTGCATCTGGCGCTCCATTTGGTGGGCATGGAGCTATGTCCTGGGCGTACTTCTTCTGCTTTCTCCACTCTGTGTGTGTTTCCCATTCAAATGGCATCAGATATTCTGCTGCTGGTAGCGCGCTTGTTGCCGTAGTTGTTAATACGTAGTTCGTTAGTGTTTGATACATTGATTGATGTTGATACTGGTCCCGTACTCGGTCCCGTACTAGTCCCGTACTCGGTCCCGTACTCGGTCCCGTACTCGGTCCCGTACTCGGTCCCGTACTCGGTCCCGTACTGGTCCCGTACTCGGTCATGTACTGGTCCCGTACTCGGTCCCGTACTGGTGCCGTACTCGGTGGCGTACTCGGTGCCGTACTCGGTCCCGTACTCGGTCCCGTACTGGTCCCGTACTCGGTCATGTACTGGTCCCGTACTCGGTCCCGTACTGGTGCCGTACTCGGTGCCGTACTGGTCCCGTACTCGGTGCCGTACTGGTCCCGTAATCGGCCCCGTACTGGAACTGTACT
>NW_001845122.1:0-4701 GCF_000001215.4 Drosophila melanogaster | reverse complement strand
ACGGGACCGAGACGGGACCGAGTACGGGACCGAGTACGGAACCGAGTATAGTACCAGTACGGGACCAGCACGGGACAGAGTACGAGACCAGTACGGCACCAGTATGGGACCAGTACGGGACCAGTACTGGATCGAGTACGGGACCAGTACGGGACCGAGTACGGGACCGAGTACGGGACCGAGTACGGGACCGAGTACGGGACCGAGTACGGGACCGAGTACGGGACCGTGTACGAGACCAGTATGGGACCAGTACGGGACCGATTACGGAACCGAGTACGGAACCGAGCACGGAACCGAGCACGGAACCGAGTACGGGACCAGTACGGGACCAGTGCGGGACCGTGTACGAGACCAGTACGGGACCAGTACGGGACCGAGTATAGTACCAGTACGGGACAAGTACTGGATCGAGTACGGGACCAGTACGGGACCGAGTATAGTATCAGTACGGTACCAGTGCGGGACCAGTACGGGACCGAGTACGGGACCGAATACGGGACCGAGTACGGGACCGAGTACGGGACCGAGTACGGGACCGAGTACGGGACAGAGTACGGGACCGAGTACGGGACCGTGTACGAGACCAGTACGGGACCAGTACGGGACCAGTACGGGACCAGTACCGGACCGAGTACGGGACCAGTACGGGACCAGTACGGGACCGAGTACGGGACCAGTACGGGACCGAGTATAGTACCAGTACAGGACCGAGAACGGGACCGAGTACGGGACCGAGTACGGAACCGAGTATAGTACCAGTACGGGACCAGCACGGGACCGAGTACGAGACCAGTACGGCACCAGTATGGGACCAGTACGGGACCAGTACGGGACCAGTACGGGACCAGTACGGGACCAATACGGGACCAGTACGGGACCAGTACGGGACCGAGTACGGAACCGAGCACGGAACCGAGCACGGAACCGAGTACGGGACCAGTACGGGACCAGTACAGGACCAGTACGGGACCGTGTACGAGACCAGTACGGGACCAGTACGGGACCGAGTATAGTACCAGTACGGGACAAGTACTGGATCGAGTACGGGACCAGTACGGGACCGAGTATAGTATCAGTACGGTACTAGTGCGGGACCAGTACGGGACCGAGTACGGGACCGAGTACGGGACGGAGTACGGGACCGAGTACGGGACCGAGTACGGGACCGAGTACGGGACCAAGTACGGGACCGAGTACGGGACCGTGTACGAGACCAGTACGGGACCAGTACGGGACCAGTACGGGACCAGTACCGGACCGAGTACGGGACCAGTACGGGACCAGTACGGGACCGAGTACGGGACCAGTACGGGACCGAGTATAGTACCAGTACGGGACCGAGAACGGGACCGAGTACGGGACCGAGTACGGAACCGAGTATAGTACGAGTACGGGACCGAGTACGGAACCGAGTATAGTACGAGTACGGGACCGAGTACGGGACCGAGTACGGAACCGAGTACGGGACCAGTACGGGACCAGTAAGGGACCCAGTACAGGATCGAGTACGGAACCAGTACGGGACCAGTACGGGACCAGTACGGGACCAGTAAGGGACCGAGTACGGGATCGAGTACGGGACCGAGTATAGTATCAGTACGGTACCAGTGCGGGACCGAGTACGGGACCAGTACGGGACCGAGTACGGGACCGAGTACGGGACCGAGTACGGGACCGAGTACGGGACCGAGTACGGGACCGAGTACGGACCGAGTACGGGACCGTGTACGAGACCAGTACGGGACCGAGTACGGGACCGAGTACGGGACCGAGTACGGGACCGTGTACGAGACCAGTACGGGACCAGTACGGTACCAGTACGGGACCAGTACGGGACCAGTACCGGACCGAGTACGAGACCAGTACGGGACCAGTACGGGACCAGTACGGGACCGAGTACGGGACCAGTACGGGACCGAGTATAGTACCAGTACGGGACCGAGAACGGGACCGAGTACGGGACCGAGTACGGAACCGAGTATAGTACCAGTACGGGACCAGCACGGGACCGAGTACGAGACCAGTACGGCACCAGTATGGCACCAGTACGGGACCAGTACGGGACCAGTACGGGACCAGTACGGGACCAGTACGGGACCAATACGGGACCAGTACGGGACCAGTACGGGACCGAGTACGGGACCGTGTACGAGACCAGTATGGGACCAGTACGGGACCGAGTACGGAACCGAGTACGGAACCGAGCACGGACCGAGTACGGGACCAGTACGGGACCAGTACAGGACCAGTACGGGACCGTGTACGAGACCAGTACGGGACCAGTACGGGACCGAGTATAGTACCAGTACGGGACAAGTACTGGATCGAGTACGGGACCAGTACGGGACCGAGTATAGTATCAGTACGGTACCAGTGCGGGACCAGTACGGGACCGAGTACGGGACCGAGTACGGGACCGAGTACGGGACCGAGTACGGGACCGAGTACGGGACCGAGTACGGGACCGAGTACGGGACCGTGTACGAGACCAGTACGGGACCAGTACGGGACCAGTACGGGACCAGTACCGGACCGAGTACGGGACCAGTACGGGACCAGTACGGGACCGAGTACGGGACCAGTACGGGACCGAGTATAGTACCAGTACGGGACCGAGAACGGGACCGAGTACGGGACCGAGTACGGAACCGAGTATAGTACCAGTACGGGACCGAGTACGGGACCGAGTACGGGACCGAGTACGGGACCGAGTACGGAACCGAGTACGGGACCAGTACGGGACCAGTAAGGGACCCAGTACAGGATCGAGTACGGAACCGAGTACGGAACCGAGCACGGAACCGAGCACGGAACCGAGTACGGGACCAGTACGGGACCAGTACAGGACCAGTACGGGACCGTGTACGAATCCAGTACGGGACCAGTACGGGACCGAGTATAGTACCAGTACGGGACCGAGTACGGGACCGAGTACGGGACCAAGTACGGGACCGTGTACGAGACCAGTACGGGACCAGTACGGGACCGAGTACGGGACCGAGTACGGGACCGAGTACGGGACCGAGTACGGGACCGAGTACGGGACCGAGTACGGGACCGAGTACGGGACCGTGTACGAGACCAGTACGGGACCAGTACGGGACCAGTACGGGACCAGTACGGGACCAGTACGGGACCAGTACGGGACCAGTACGGGACCAGTACGGGACCAGTACGGGGCCAGTACGGGACCAGTACGAGACCTGTACGGGACCGAGTACGGGACCGAGTATAGTACCAATACGGGACCGAGTACGGGACCGAGTACGGGACCGAGTACGGGACCGAGTACGGACCGAGTACGGGACCAGCACGGGACCAGTACGGGACCGAGTATAGTATCAGTACGGTACCAGTGCGGGACCAGTACGGGACCAGTACGGGACCGTGTACGAGACCAGTACGGGACCAGTACGGAACCGATTATAGTACCAGTACGGGACAAGTACTGGATCGAGTACGGGACCAGTACGGGACCAGTACGGGACCGAGTATAGTATCAGTACGGTACCAGTGCGGGACCAGTACGGGACCGAGTACGCGACCGAGTACGGGACCGAGTGTAGTATCAGTACGGTACCAGTGCGGGACCAGTACGGGACCAGTACGGGACCGAGTACGGGACCGAGTACGGGACCGTGTACGAGACCAGTACGGGACCAGTACGGGACCAGTACGGGACCAGTACGGGACCAGTACGGGACCAGTACGGGACCAGTACGGGACCAGTACGGGACCAGTACGGTACCAGTACGGGACCAGTACGGGACCAGTACGGGACCAGTACGGGACCAGTACGGGACCAGTACGGGACCAGTACGGGACCAGTACGGGACCAGTACGGGACCAGTACAGGACCAAGTACTTGACAAGTACGGGATCGAGTACGGGACCAGTACGGGACCGAGTGTAGTATCAGTACGGTACCAGTGCGGGACCAGTACGGGACCAGTACGGGACCGAGTACGGGACCAAGTACGGGACCGTGTACGAGACCAGTACGGGACCAGTACGGGACCGAGTACGGAACCGAGTACGGAACCGAGCACGGACCGAGTACGGGACCAGTACGGGACCAGTACAGGACCAGTACGGGACCGTGTACGAGACCAGTACGGGACCAGTACGGGACCGAGTATAGTACCAGTACGGGACAAGTACTGGATCGAGTACGGGACCAGTACGGGACCGAGTATAGTATCAGTACGGTACCAGTGCGGGACCAGTACGGGACCGAGTACGGGACCGAGTACGGGACCGAGTACGGGACCGAGTACGGGACCGAGTACGGGACCGAGTACGGGACCGAGTACGGGACCGAGTACGGGACCGTGTACGAGACCAGTACGGGACCAGTACGGGACCAGTACGGGACCAGTACCGGACCGAGTACGGGACCAGTACGGGACCAGTACGGGACCGAGTACGGGACCAGTACGGGACCGAGTATAGTACCAGTACGGGACCGAGAACGGGACCGAGTACGGGACCGAGTACGGAACCGAGTATAGTACCAGTACGGGACCGAGTACGGGACCGAGTACGGGACCGAGTACGGGACCGAGTACGGAACCGAGTACGGGACCAGTACGGGACCAGTAAGGGACCCAGTACAGGATCGAGTACGGAACCAGTACGGGACCAGTACGGGACCAGTACGGGACCAGTAAGGGACCGAGTACGGGATCGAGTACGGGA
>NW_001845423.1:0-2828 GCF_000001215.4 Drosophila melanogaster | reverse complement strand
TAAGTATTTTATTTGTTTTTATGATTGCAATAATTTTTGTTTTTTCGTTACATTAGGTGGAAGCTAATTTGGAGGTATTTTATTTGTTTTTATGATTGCATTGATTTTTGTTTTTGGGGTACATTTTGTAAGAGCTAATCCGGAGGCCCCAGGATGGAGTCGCATATTAGCATCTGCTAGTTTTGCCTGTCTGGTTTTCTATTTTATGTGTGTCCTTGGTTAACTTTGTATCACATTCTTAGCTTTTAATGTGGCATCAGCTCCGCGCTAGTGATCCTTATAAAGGCAGTGGGATCAGGAGATGGAGATGGCATCATAAGATTGTCAGTTTTTTGTAGTTATAATTGGTAAAGTTGGCGATTTTAATTTGCGTTTGCGGGGCCCGTCTCCTGTTTTCGGTTGCGTTGGATTGGCTGTCGTCAAGGAGGTAAGTGCGTTATTTGATTGTTATATTTATTTATATTTATTTACAACTTGCTGATATACTAACTAGGCCGTTAGTTAGCCAAGTGGACTTGGACTCTCAGAATGAATTAAAACGTTATATGCTTAGATTGAAATGAAGAGGAAACAGACTGAACTGGGGCTCGTGATATAAAGTATCATTAAATTAAATTTAATAATGTTTATTGATAATTTTGAGTTAGTTAGTTTTTAGTTAAAATTGTTTGCAAAACTGAATTTATGTAAATAATATGTTCAATTGATCTGGTTGGGTTTTACAGGGTTTCCCACCTGGTTTCCCACACCTCGCAGCGAATGCTGGATCAAAATTATTCCCCAGAAGGACATGCAATTAATAAAAGTACAGCAATGTAACTTTTGAGGTGGCGTGGTGGAAAGTATGTACACAAGTATGCAAAAGTCACACGGCTTACATATACTCCTGCATAGCAGAGAGGAACGGCTTGGGTCTCGAGTTCGGCAGCTGCACTAAGAACATGTGCGGGAAGGTAGTCCCGAATATGGCTTCGTCCAGTTGGATTGCGGCACGAAGAGGTTGTTATAGCGAGGGCTGTAGATCTTCACGTTGGACTTTCCCCACACGTCGCTGAGGCCCACTATCAGGCTTTTCTGCCTGTTACAGCAGATCTTTGGACACAATTCTCATACTTAAGGCGCATATCATTCACGCCACGCTTCGACACTATGTATCGGGCGTGAATCATGCCGTACAGCTTCTCCTCATCTCCGGAGACCCAGTCCATAGAACGGTCGAACACCAGATTCAGGAACACGTTCAGTGTCTGGGTGAAGAACTCGAGGCCCGTCCGGTTGAACGGGTCCTGAATGTAGTCGATAGGCACGCGGCAGAGGAACTCGTTGCCCTTGATCCCGAGGAACCATGATCCAGCTGCTATCTGATATCGGCTTATTGTTCTGGCTACAACATTTTACTGTGACTTGCTATAATTTCCATAGGAAAACCCTAGTTGCTTACTGGCTTGACATGTATAGAATATAATATAAAGAAAGTACACTGCGAAATGGCAAGGAATATGTCATAGTTACACCTATGTGTCAGTTGGGCCAAAAACAAATCAAACGTCAGAGTTTCGACAGGGTATCGGGATTGGCAGCTTGGAGCCGCCGGATTAGGATTTGTTACCGAGTACCGCTACAACGATTGGGGCCATGGAAATGAATGTAAAATTATAATTAGGTAAGTATTACATTTGTTATTCGTCTTTATGATTGCGTTAATTATTTTTTCATTAGTTACATTTGGGGGTGTGTATTTTATTTGTTTTTATGACTGCTTTGAATTTTGTTTGTGGGGTACATTTTGTAAGAGCTAATGCGGAGGCCCCATTTTTTTTATGCCGTCGCAGCTGAATTGCCGCGGTTTTGGAGTCGTCGGTTGGCAATTAGATAAGTATTATGTTTTAAATATATATTTCACAGTATTAGCTTGTGTTGTGTCTTTCAGTATTTGCAGTCTTGGAAGAAGGAATTGCGTGCGTGTCGTCAGCAGGATGGAGTCGCATATTAGCATCTGCTAGTTTGCCTGTCTGGTTTGCTTTTATGTGTGTCCTTGGTTAACTTTGTATCACATTCTTATTAAGTTTCGTTTCTTTACAGGTTTGTGGAAATTCGTTGAAAATACGATTCTGAGGAAAAATATATATTTTTTGCAGCTTTTTAATGTGGCATCAGCTCCGCGCTAGTGATCCTTATAAAGGCGGTGGCATCAGGAGATGACATCATAAGACTGTCAGTTTTTTGTAGTTATAATCGGTAAAGTTGGCGATTTTAATTTGTGTTTGCGGGGCCCGTCTCCTGTTTTCGGTTGCGTTGGATTGGCTGTGGTCAAGGAGGTAAGTGCGTTATTTGATTGTTATATTTATTTATATTTATTTACAACTTGCTGATATACTAACTAAGCCGTTACCATCTGCAAGATTCATTACATTGAGTAGTGGACTTGGACTCTCAGAATGATTTAAAACATTATATGCTTAGATTGAAATGAAGAGGAAACAGACTGAACTGGGGCTCGTGATATAAAGTATCATTAAATTAAATTTAATTAAGTTTATTGATAATTTTGAGGTTCTTACAAAGATGAATAATATTAGTTTTTAGTTAAAATTGTTTGCAAAACTGAATTTATGTAAATAATATGTTCAATTGATCTGGTTGGGTTTTACTGGGTTTCCCACCTGGTTTCCCACACCTCGCAGCGAATGCTGGATCAAAATTATTCCCCAGAAGGACATGCACGTAATAAAAGTACAGCAATGTAACTTTTGAGGTGGCGTGGTGGAAAGTATGTACACATGTATGCAAAAGTCACACGGCTTACATATACTCCTGCATAGCAGAGA
>NW_001845703.1:0-2157 GCF_000001215.4 Drosophila melanogaster | reverse complement strand
CTGGATTTTTTGTGTATCAGTTTCAGTTTCAAATAAAACTTCTTCGTGTTCGGACACGCGGCTCGGGACTTTTTATTTCGCGTTTGCTCTTTCAGCCTTTGCTCTCAATTCGCTGAGTATGGGTGAAGATTAGGATCTTCCCATTATGGTTGTCAGTGTTCCACACTTGGAGCACCTTTTCAATAAACAACACAAAATAATCGTACTACTATTATCACAGAAACAGGGAAAATTGTTCACAAGAGTAATATCAAAAATGACTAGGAGTCCGAATATTTTTTTTTAAATGTCCGAAAATGTCCAAGAGAACACCTATATCCAAAAAACTAATAAAGTTGTCCGATTTACGGTATGCATCCGATTGTGACGAATTGGCCCATGCCCCTCAAAAAAACTAATTGTAATTTCACTTAACTCTCGTTGCAGGCTTCTCCTACTAATATTTTGGTTACCAATGATAACCGCAACTCTTGAAATCACAAACTATACAGACGCACACACTATTACTATCCATAAAGGAATAGGGAAAATACAATCAGCATCCATTAAAATGATTCACCTTATAAACTTAAAACAAATATAAGAAGAACTTTTTAACATTCGAGAACACACCGTAAACGACTTAAGGAAAAGCTACTTATACCACACTCTTACACATGAAATAACCCAAGCATTCTCTGCATTAAACACCCTTACATTTAAAAATCATAACAAGAGATCAATAAATTGGATCGGATCAGCATGGAAGTATGTTGCAGGCAATCCTGACCATGACGATCTTGTCATGATAGAGAACAATATTAATAATCTTATAACTAACAATAACGAACAAATTATTATAAATCAACAGTTACAGACTAGAATTAATAGTTTAACTACAGACTCGAATATGTTAAAAAATTCAATTAGGAAAGACAGTTCTTTTAATAATGAAATAGCTACAAGTCTTCAAAATCAAGTCAGACTATTAAAAGAAGAGTTAATTAATGTCAAATACGCTATGCAATGGGCAAGACTAAATATAATAAACACCCTACTTTTAAGTGATACAGAACTTGCTGAAGTTCATGAAACATTCAAAAGAGGTAATATTACCTCTCTTTCAGTAGAAGAAATGTTAGAATTGGTTGATGTTTCAGTTCTACATAACAAAACAACAATAGCCTACATTATAAAAATACCAGAACTAGAACCGATTACATACCAAAACATACTTGTAAAACCTGTTTTAAGAACTAATTCAATTATCCATTTAGAAGCTAATGAAATATTTTGGTATAAAGACATATTATTAAAAACACAAGAAAATTGTAAACTATCTAAAAATATGAAAATTTGTAAAAAACAAAACATTGTTAACTTAAGCAAATCTAAATGTATCACAAAATTAGTTCAGGGAAAAGCATCGCTGTGTGACTACGCCAACGCAGAGCACATCCAAAGAGTCGAGGAAATTGACAACAGTCTAATACTACTAAACAACTTTAATGGAACTATACAACACGACAACACAACACAACAATTAAATGGAACCTATCTACTGCATTTTTGGAACGACACAATACTAATAGATAAAAAGGAATTCACTAACAAGGAGAAAACAATTATAAAACCTGGAATACCGATAATTCAGATGTCCCCAATAGAAGCGGAACGGTTCCAAATCCTATCGTTAGAATCACTACATGCCCTAAATATTAAAAACATAGGATACCTGGAAGAAATCAAAACACACTTTATGAATCGGATTGCAATCATTACACTGATAACTACAACGATAATTTTAATAATATTGTCTAAAACATTTATACGAAAAATGAAAACATAACACTACAAATTCAACAGGAACCACTTAAAAATTTAAATAATCAAATCAAGAAAACTAATATCACAAACTCAATTCAGCCAGAATTCAACAATATCCCATATTTCTGAAACCTACTTGAGGACAAGCAGGAATTTGAGGAGGGAGAGTTAAATAACAAAACTATTAACGGAACTAAATAACCCAAACATAGTGAATGCAATACGATACAACCCAAAGTCAATGCCACCAAAGAAGTGTCGCAACTTTGTGACACAATTTAATTTCAATGACCCAACATCCGCCGACTTAACGTAAACATCCACCCGCAACATCAGCGGCTTCAAATTGCT
>NW_001845207.1:0-3818 GCF_000001215.4 Drosophila melanogaster | reverse complement strand
TTAATTTCCATTTTTGAACACAGTTTCATTGGAAATTTTATTACGATCTGAGGTATGACATTCCATATTCAGACAATTATTTTAAGGTTGTGGCAAAAAATTGATGACCGAAATTTGGAATAACGGATTTTTTGATTTGGGTCATCAAAATTTGCAAAATATGGCAAAAAAATATAATTTCCAATTTTCAACATAGTTTGATTGGAAATCTTATTACGATATCAGCGAGGTATAACATTCCATATTCAAACAAGTATTTAAACGAAAAAACTGATTATTTGATGACCGAAATTTGGAAAAACGGATTTTTTGATTTGGCTCATCAAAATTTACAAAATATGGCCAAAAATTTAATTTCTACTTCTCAACACAGTTTGATTGCAAATTTTATAACGAGATCAGCAGGGATAACATTCCATGTTCAGACAATTATTTTTTAAGTTGTGGCAAAAAACTAATTATTTGATGACTGAAATTCGGAAAAACGGATTTTTCCACAAAGTTGATATTTACAAACGGAATTTTCGACATAACTTGGCTAAAAATGGTCATATAGATGTAAGAATAACTGTTAATTACCAGTGCTTACTATCTCTAACATTTTTTGAAGGATTTAGGGAAATCAATTTTTGGGTCAATTTTTGCATTTTTTGTAAGGGGTCATCAAAATTTGCAAAGTATGACCAAAAAATTTAACTTCCTTTTTTGAACACAGTTTGATTGAAAATTTAATTACGATCTGAGGTATAGCAAGAAAACTGATTATTTGATGACCAAAAATTGGAAAAACGGATTTTGCAAAAAGTTTATATCTACTTATTATTATTATTATATCTACTTATTATTCCACAAAGTTGATATTTACAAACGGAATTTTCGACATAACTTGGCTAAAAATGGTCATATAGATGTAAGAATAACTGTTAATTACCAGTGCTTACAACCTCTAACATTTTTTGAAGGATTTAGGGAAATCAATTTTTAGGTCAATTTTCGCATTTTTTGTAAGGGGTCATCAAAATTTGCAAAATATGGCCAAAAAATTTAATTTCCATTTTTGAAAACAGTGTGATTGGAAATTTTATTACGATCTGAGGTATGACATTCCATATTCAGACCATTATTTTTAAAGTTGTAGCAAGAAAACTGATTATTTGATGACCAAAATTTGGAATAACGGATTTTTTGATTTGGGTCATCAAAATTTGCAAAATATGGCCAAAAAATGTAATTTCCATTTTTCAACACAGTTTGATTGGAAATTTTATTACGAGCTCAACTAGGTATGGCATTCCATATTCAGACAATTATTTTTAAAGTTGTGACAAAAGAACTGATTGTTTGATGACCGAAACTTGGAAAAACGGATTTTGGCAAAAAGTTGATATTTACAAACGGAATTTTTGTCATAACTTGGCTAAAAATGGTCATATAGATGCAAGAATAACTGTTTTGAGAAACTAATTACCAGCGCTAACGATCCCTATCACTTTTTGAAGATTTAGGTAGATCAATTTTGGGTCAATTTTCGAATTTTTTGTAAGTGTCATAAGGGTCATCAAAATTTGGAAAAAATGCACAAAAAAAATTTAATTTTCATTTTTGAACACAGTTTGATTGGAAATTTTATGACAAGCTCAACGAGGTATGGCATTCCATATTCAGACAATTATTTTTAAAGTTGTGGCAAAAAAATGATTATTTGATGACCGCAATTTGGAAAAACGGATTTCTCCAAAAAGTGGATATTTACAAACGGAATTTTTGTCATAACTTGGCTAAAAATGGTCATATAGATGCAAGAATAAGTGTTTTGAGAAACTAATTACCAGCGCTAACAATCCCTATCACTTTTTGAAGATTTAGGGAAATCAGATTGGGCCAATTTTCGCATTTTTTGTAAGGGTCATGTAATTGTTTTAAATTGTAAATTGTAATTGTAAATTTAAATTGTAATTGTTTTAAAAATGTAACAGGTATAGATGTAATAGATTTGGTTTCCGAGCTCAGAACCTCTGCTCTGTTTGAATCTGTTTATTCGAATGATCAAAGTGTGCTGAAGTTGGGTTCAGCTAACCCGCACATACATTGCTTATATCTATGTATTCTTACTTACATTTATACATATACATATGTATGCAGAAGGCATTGACCACTTGAGCTGCAAAGTGCATGCTCAGCATTCCCACGCTCCGCGATCGGCTTATGTATAAGCGTTAGATCGTATTACTGGGGCGCTGGAGTGCTTACGTAGTTTTTGGTGGTCTTTTTGTATATTTGTATATTTATATTTATTATGACAAAGTGTCACAATGTATTGACGCTATGTTATGCCCAATCATCTATTGTATTCTTAGGGTAGATTAGTCCAATATGCTACAGTCATAAGGGTCATCAAAATTTGGAAAAAATGCCAAAAAAAATTTAATTTTCATTTTTGAACACAGTTTAATTGGAAATTTTATTACGAGCTCAACGAGGTATGGCATTCCATATTCAGACAATTATTTTTAAAGTTGTAGCAAGAAAACTGATTATTTGATGACCAAAATTTGGAATAACGGATTTTTTGATTTGGGTCATCAAAATTTGCAAAATATGGCTAAAAAATTTAATTTCCATTTTTCAACACAGTTTGATTGGAAATTTTATTACGAGCTCAACTAGGTATGGCATTCCATATTCAGACAATTATTTTTAAAGTTGTAGCAAGAAAACTGATTATTTGATGACCAAAATTTGGAATAACGGATTTTTTGATTTGGGTCATCAAAATTTGCAAAATATGGCCAAAACATTTAATTTCCATTTTTCAACACAGTTTGATTGGAAATTTTATTACGATATCTGCGATATTATTACGAGCTCAACTAGGTATGGCATTCCATATTCAGACAATTATTTTTAAAGTTGTGGCAAAATAACTGATTGTTTGATGACCGAAACTTGGAAAAACGGATTTTGGCAAAAAGTTGATATTTACAAACGGAATTTTTGTCATAACTTGGCTAAAAATGGTCATATAGATGTAAGAATAACTGTTTTGAGAAACTAATTACCAGCGCTAACAATCCCTATCACTTTTTGAAGATTTAGGGAAATCCGTTTGGGCCAATTTTCGCTTTTTTTGTAATGGTCATAGAGGTCATCAAAATTTGGAAAAAATGCCCAAAAAAATTTAATTTTCATTTTTGAACACATTTTGATTGGAAAATTTTATTACGAGCTCAACTAGGTATGGCATTCCATATTCAGACAATTATTTTTAAAGTTGTGACAAAAGAACTGATTGTTTGATGACCGAAACTTGGAAAAACGGATTTTGGCAAAAAGTTGATATTTACAAACGGAATTTTTGTCATAACTTGGCTAAAAATGGTCATATAGATGCAAGAATAACTGTTTTGAGAAACTAATTACCAGCGCTAACGATCCCTATCACTTTTTGAAGATTTAGGGAAATCAGTTTGTGCCAATTTTCGCATTTTTTGTAAGGGTCATAAGGGTCATCAAAATTTGGAAAAAATGCCCAAAAAAATTTAATTTTCATTTTTGAACACAGTTTGATTGGAAATTTTATTACGAGCTCAACTAGGTATGGCATTCCATATTCAGACAATTATTTTTAAAGTTGTGGCAAAAAAATGATTATTTGATGACCGCAATTTGGAAAAACGGATTTCTCCAAAAAGTGGATATTTACAAACGGAATTTTTGTCATAACTTATAGATTGTCATATAGATGCAAGAATAACTGTTTTGAGAAACTAATTACCAGCGCTAACAATCCCTATCACTTTTTGAAGATTTAGGGAAAT
>NW_001845456.1:0-2745 GCF_000001215.4 Drosophila melanogaster | reverse complement strand
AATTGGCGCGTGCCAAACAGAAACGCGCAATTACTAGAAATGTCGTTACATTTAAATGATCTGCGACATATATAATTAATATATTTATAGAAGAAATAACCCGAATAAAAATATATTTTCCAAAATATATTATTGCAGCCAGCACAGATAAGACACTATTTAGTAAAGTATATATAGTGACATATCCATAAGTCCCTAAGACTTAAGCATATGCCTACACACTAATACACTTTCAACATATACAGCCCAATACAACATACACTACTCCGGATGTACCCAACAGATACCAGATAAGAATAAGATTGGTATATGATCCTCGAGAATGGAAAAAACCCTAATTCTAGATAAGTCACCCACTGGTAGACTAAACATCCGTCCCCTAATTTAAGCAATTCCTTGCTTAAGCCTCACCCCATCGTCACGTTCCCACGTTCATAGGTCGGACCCGCAATCCCGAAAAACAAAAGTATCGATTTCAATAAACAAATTATAAGAATCTAAGAGCACTTGTATCCAAGAGCAAATGCACTTGAATCCAAGAGAAACGCAAAGCTTTTTCTCGTCACGATCAGAATCCTAAAGTCTAAAGTCCATATTGGAAAAGCTCGATACCGAGGCTTGAACGTCAATCAAATCAGAATAATTATCAGAGTTCAGTTTGAGACCTAATTGTAAAAGGTCGGTGTTCTTCTCAAATAAAAATTTTTGTAATCATTTAGTGAAATAAAAATTATATTTTTTTCACTTATATATGAGATATTGGACAAATTAGGTAGATGCCAATACTTTACAACTATAGATCGAGCTAAGGGATTTCACCAAATCCAAATGGATGAAAATTCTATTGCAAAAACAGCTTTTTCAACTAAGCATGGGCATTATGAATATACTCGTATGCCTTTTGGTTTAAAAAACGCTCCAGCTACTTTTCAGAGATGCATGAATAATCTTCTGGAAGATTTAATCTACAAAGACTGTTTAGTCTTTTTAGACGATATTATTGTTTATTCCACTTCATTGGAAGAACACATTTTATCCCTAAAGAAAGTCTTTGAAAAACTGAGAGACGCTAATTTAAAGTTGCAACTATATAATTACGTAGTTACTATTTCGAGTCGAATAAATGATCCGTCTATGACGAAGACAAAGATCAACGCTGAAGCCAATTATAAATTGAAACACGAATAATTTCAGTGAGCGTCTTTATTTTAAAACTGTCAGCTTAAGACTAAATCAAATGAAAGTGAAAATGAGGAGAAGCCTCTGTGCTTAAAGAATATGTTAGTGTTTTTGGGAGAGCATTGCTCTTGGATTCTTAAGTGGAGGAGAAGCCTCAGAGAGAGCAGGCAGACTTTAAGATTTGTTTACAAGAATGGCTAAGTGCCGCTGTCAAAGAATTTGTTTATTAGAATGCATACTGCGCAGATGGCATACAGTATGGGCAAAGACACTAGAATAACAAGATGCGTAACGGCCATACATTGGTTTGGCACTATGCAGCCACTTTTTTGGTGACGGCCAAAATTGCTCTCTTTCCGCTCGCTCACGCTGAGAACATAAGAAATCTAAAAATAGAATTTGCTTGCTTGTGTGAGTAAAAACAAGAGACGAGAACGCGTATATGTGTGCGTGTTGTGCTAGAAGACGATTTTCGGGCCGAAATCAATTCTGATCAAAGAAATGAATTTACATTGTACATATTAGGGTAGTTTTTTGCCAATTTCGTAGCAATATGATGAAATAAAATAATTTTTAAAAATTCGCGCCCTTCTTATTATAATTTTAAAATTTTAATTTTAATTTTAAAATTTTTTAATTTTAAAGCTTTTTAAATTCGTTTGTTAAAATCGCCGCTCGAATTAGCTACCGTTTACATATTTATATTTAAGTTGATAATTATTTATGTGTAATATGTGTAATAGTCGGTACCCAGGGAACACCACGGGGAGGCCATTACAATTGTAATGGGGTCTTATATTTACGTATATGACCTTCCAGTCGACTTGAAATATTTTAATGTTTAACATTAAAACATTTCCACATTCCCCAATTAAGTTATTTTTCTAACTATTGTTTTTTATTATTATTATTATTATTATTATTATTATTATATATTGCTCGATTTTTCAGTCGTCAGTTATTTAAATAACATACTGAAAAACAACTGAATCTAATGTGCATTTTAAATAATAAAAATGGATCATTATCATATATAAATCATATTAAGTCAAATGACTTAATAAGTATGCTAAATAATTAAAGGAAGTAAAATATAAATTATTATAACTACTTATAACAAAAGGAATACATTACATCGAGAAATAAATATTTCATAAAAATAATACGAAGTAGAAAATAAAAATTTGTAAAATAAATAAAAATATGAAAACTGTTTATTGCAAAAGTCACATCAAAGACACTAGAATTATTCTAGTAGTCATTTTTTCTAGTCATTTTTGAAATTTATTTTTGTGATATTATGTACATAGATTTGGCTATTTCTAATCTATTTTCAAATAATAATAACGTTAAGGCAATGCAAAACAAGAATTTTTCGCATGGTGCCAATTGATCAAAAATAATATAGATTTAAAGTCTAAGAACTTCTACGGTGAAGGGCATAAAGTTGTCTGCTATCACTGTATGCGTAGAAAAGAGCGGTTCGCTGTAGCGCTCTTCGCTCTCTCGCTCTCTAACAAAAATTCGAGAGAGCCTGGAGCCACCTCTAGAGCCACGGCCAAAAAA
>NW_001845569.1:0-2438 GCF_000001215.4 Drosophila melanogaster | reverse complement strand
TCCTTCCGCGGGGGTACCTGAAAAGAATAAATCAATAACAATGTTAGTTTTAAATTTCAATGTTTTCTATAAAATCATTTCAATTGTAAATTGTAAACATACCATACAATATGATAATGTTACCTGTCCTAATTACTGTCAAAAGCCTAAGTCTACAAAATACTAACTACTTTTACATTATTACTAACTATGTCCAACCCCCAAACTCACCACATGTAATGTTACATTCAAAAATGCAAATTATTGTACCTATATATTACAAACTCTGTAATCAAAGGCAAAATAAATTGTGGATGCGGAACAGAATTTATTCTGTCTCCGTACCTCCACCAGCAAAGTTAAAAAAAACCACCAGCAAAGTTAAAATAAAAAGCAAAGTTAAAAAAGTTAAAAAAAGCAAAGTTAAAAGTTAATAAAAATAAACAAATTAAATAAATAAATAAAATAAATTAAACAATTAACTAAATAATTAAATAACTAAAATTAATAATATAATCGCGCTTCGCTTGCCAAAGACTCTCACGCGCATAACTAATTAAAATCGATTTTCAAGTTGACAAATAAATGGTTTAAAATTGTCTTCAGGCTGCAAAGAAAAGCCGCGGCAACAATAAACATTTAGTGACACGCGAAAAGCGAACAATTGATTAGTGCAATACTTGTGCAAATCGACAAGCTGCCGCCATAACAAAACGGAGACGAAGAATCATAAAGAACAAAAGCTAAATCCACCAGCATAGCAAAAATAAATTAACAAATAAAATAAAAGCAAATTTAAATAACATAATAAATTAAACTAATAAATTGAACTTATTTAATAAACCAATTAATTTTATTTAATACAATTAAACGCTAAATCTGCATAATACTCCACGCGCAAAATTAATTGAAATCGTCTTTCAAGTTAATAAATTAAAAGTTTAAAATTGTCCTCCGGCCGCAAAATTTGAACCGCGACGATAAAAACATTTAATTGACAAACAAAAAGCGAACAATTATTCAGTGAACTATTTGTGCAAAATTGACAAGCTGCCGCCATAATTAAAAGGAGAAGAAGCCAAAAGACGAAGAGAAGAAAGCAACCAGTAGAACTCAAAGAAGAAAAGGAGGAAAGCCCAATTAAAGAAAGCCAGGGTATTTATACCTTACACTTATCGTTTAATATAACAAAAACCCAACATGTCCATGTCCGACAACCTTTTTTCTGACGATGAGGTACTTTCAATTTCCTCAAGCCCAGAACAGCGATCTTCCCCGTTCTACCTCAATATATCGCCCATGTCCCACGGATCAGACAATTCTCAGATTAATACAGTCATCATTAATCAGAAGAAATTGCCCTCAAATCAAGCAGACATAAGTTTAAAAAACTCTTCTGGGGCTGCTATAAAAATTGTTAATTCCCTTTCACACAAGAAGAAAGAGAACACAAACGTTAATAATGCCCAAAAAGACCCCCTCTCACTCACCAATACTACTGCAAGCACTTGTGGCGCCAAAAGCAGCATCTCAGAGGGGAAATTGTCTTCTCCTCCGTCCACCTCACACACATATGAGGGGAAATTACTCACAAAACTTACTCACACACACACAGACTTGAGAGGCGCCAAAACGAGCGATGCAATGGGAAGTTTCCCCTCTCTCTCGCACAGCGACAATAGCATAGAGAAAAATCTCAGTTCTTCCACCAAAATTGGACCAAACGCTTCTTCCCCTCCTTCTCATGCACATACACACAATAGCAAATCCACAGATATAAGCATAGAATGCCGCTCAAAACATCCCGCGCTTGCAAATACTGACGCACGCTCTATAAAAGCCAATGCTAATGACAATGGGGAAATTTTCTCCTCACTTATACAAATTGACGAACGCAAGCAAGAGGAAAGGCCTTGCACAACTATCAACGCTTTTTGGTCGATTTTTAAACCCAAGCCGGACGTTACTAAACTAAGTCTAAAGAGGAAACCCACCAATCCCACTAAAAACACTGGGAAAAAATGCATCTCCCCTCACAAAAAGAGCGCTTATTTATGCCCTTCCGCTCAGGATGATTTAAATTTAAATTTAAACCCCAAATCTAGCGCCAAGCCCACTGTGGTGAATTTACCAGCTGCCCGCATCCTAAGCCGGCCTGCAGCCAAGCGGGATTTATTTAAATCATCATCCTCCCGAAGCCCAGACGAGCAGCGTATGAGTTTTTCGGAAGTGGTCGCTGGCACGGGTTCAATTTTTGCGGCACCCTGTGTCCCGGCACCTTTAACGAAAACTCCAGGCAAGCGGACAAACGACGATCTGGACTGCTCCAACTTTAAGACGCCCAATAAAAAATTATGCGCGACTTCCAACTTTGTAACTCCCAGCATTTTTCCGCCGCTCATCACTCCCGGTTTCAAGAGCAAGGCAGCTCAATCTGTTTACGAGGAATCCAAAGCCAG
>NW_001845040.1:0-7314 GCF_000001215.4 Drosophila melanogaster | reverse complement strand
CCAGTACGGGACCAGTACGGGACCAGTACGGGACCCGTACTGGACCAGTACGGGACCAGTACGGGACCATTACGGGACCAGTATGGGACCAGTACGGGACCAGTACGGGACCAGTACGGAACCAATACGGTACCACTACGGGATCAGTACGGGACCAATAAGGGACCGAGTACGGAACCGAGTAGGGGACCGGTACGGGACCGAGTAAGAGACCGAGTACGGGACCAGTACGGGACCAAGTCCGGGACCAGTACGGGACCAGTACGGGACCAGTACGGGACCAGTACGGGACCAGTACGGGACCAGTACGGGACCAGTACGGGACCAGTACGGGACCAGTACGGGACCAGTACAGGATCAGTACGGGACCAGTACGGGACCGAGTACGGGACCAGTACGGGAAAAGTACGAGACCAATACGGTACCAGTACGGGACCAGTACGGGACCAATACGGGACAGAGTACGAGACGGAGTACGGGACAGAGTACGAGACGGAGTACGGGACCAGTATGGGACCAATACGGGACAGAGTACGAGACGGAGTACGGGACAGAGTACGAGGCGGAGTACGGGACCAGTACGGGACAGAGTACGAGATGGAGTACGGGACAGAGTACGGGACCGAGTACGGGATCGAGTACGGGACCAGTACGGGACCAAGTCTGGGACCAGTACGGGACCAGTACGGGACCAAGTCCGGGACCAGTACGGGACCAGTACGGGACCAGTACGGGACCAGTACGGGACCAGTATGGGACCAGTACGGGACCAGTACGGGACCAGTACGGGACCAGTACGGGACCACTACAGGATCAGTACGGGACCAATACGGGACCGAGTACGGGACCAGTACGGGAAAAGTACGAGACCAATACGGTACCAGTACGGGACCAGTACGGGACCAATACGGGACAGAGTACGAGACGGAGTACGGGACAGAGTACGAGACGGAGTACGGGACCAGTATGGGACCAATACGGGACAGAGTACGAGACGGAGTACGGGACAGAGTACGAGGCGGAGTACGGGACCAGTACGGGACAGAGTACGAGATGGAGTACGGGACAGAGTACGGGACCGAGTACGGGATCGAGTACGGGACCAGTAAGGGACCGAGTACGTGACCAGTACGGGACCAGTACGGGACCAAGTCCGGGACCCGTACGGGACCAGTACGGGACCAGTACGGGACCAGTACGGGACCAGTATGGGACCAGTACGGGACCAGTACGGGACCAGTACGGAACCAATACGGTACCACTACGGGATCAGTACGGGACCAATAAGGGACCGAGTACGGAACCGAGTAGGGGACCGGTACGGGACCGAGTAAGGGACCGAGTACGGGACCAGTACGGGACCAAGTCCGGGACCAGTACGGGACCAGTACGGGACCAGTACGGGACCAGTACGGGACCAGTACGGGACCAGTACAGGACCAGTACAGGACCAGTACGGGACCAGTACGGAACCAATACGGTACCACTACGGGATCAGTACGGGACCAATAAGGGACCGAGTACGGAACCGAGTAGGGGACCGGTACGGGACCGAGTAAGGGACCGAGTACGGGACCAGTACGGGACCAGTACGGGACTAGTACGGGACCCGTACTGGACCAGTACGGGACCAGTACGGGACCAGTACGGGACCAGTACGGGACCAGTACGGGACCAGTACGGGACCAGTACGGGACCAGTATGGGACCAGTACGGGACCAGTACGGGACCAGTACGGGACCAGTACGGGACCAGTACGGGACCAGTATGGGACCAGTACGCGACCAGTACGGGACCAGTACGGGACCAGTACGGGACCAGTACGGGACCAGTACGGGACCAGTACGGGACCAGTACGGGACCAGTACGGGACCAGTACGGGACCAGTATGGGACCAGTACGGGACCAGTATGGGACCAGTACGGGACCAGTACGGGACCAGTACGGAACCAATACGGTACCACTACGGGATCAGTACGGGACCAGTACGGGACCAGTACGGGACCAGTATGGGACCAGTACGCGACCAGTACGGGACCAGTACGCGACCAGTACGGGACCAGTACGGGACCAGTACGGGACCAGTACGGGACCAGTACGGGACCAGTACGGGACCAGTATGGGACCAGTACGGGACCAGTACGGGACCAGTACGGGACCAGTACGGGACCAGTACGGAACCACTACGGGATCAGTACGGGACCAATAAGGGACCGAGTACGGAACCGAGTACGGAACCGAGTAGGGGACCGAGTACGGGACCAGTACGGGACCAGTACGGGACCAGTACGGGACCAGTACGGGACCCGTACTGGACCAGTACGGGACCAGTACGGGACCAGTACGGGACCCGTACTGGACCAGTACGGGACCAGTACGGGACCAGTACGGGACCAGTACGGGACCAGTACGGGACCAGTATGGGACCAGTACGGGACCAGTACGGGACCAGTACGGGACCAGTACGGGACCAGTACGGGACCAGTACGGGACCAGTATGGGACCAGTACGGGACCAGTACGGGACCAGTACGGGACCAGTACGGGACCAGTACGGGACCAGTACGGGACCAGTACGGAACCAGTACGGGACCAGTACGGGACCAGTACAGGACCAGTACAGGACCAGTACGGGACCAGTACGGGACCAGTACGGGACCAGTACGGGACCAGTACGTGACCGAGTGCGGGACCAGTATGGGACAAATACGGTACCCCTACGGGATCAGTACGGGACCAGTACGGGACCAGTACGTGACCAGTACGTGACCGAGTGCGGGACCAGTATGGGACAAATACGGTACCCCTACGGGATCAGTACGGGACCAGTACGGGACCAGTACGGGACCAGTACAGGATCAGTACGGGACCAGTACGGGACCAGTACGGGACCGAGTACGGGACCAGTACGGGAAAAGTACGAGACCAATACGGTACCAGTACGGGACCAGTACGGGACCAATACGGGACAGAGTACGAGACGGAGTACGGGACAGAGTACGAGACGGAGTACGGGACCAGTACGGAAACGAGTACGGGACCTGTACAGGACCAGCACGGGACAGAGTACGAGACGGAGTACGGGACAGAGTACGAGACGGAGTACGGGACCAGTACGGGACCAATACGGGACAGAGTACGAGACGGAGTACGGGACAGAGTACGAGGCGGAGTACGGGACCAGTACGGGAAAGAGTACGGGACCGAGTACGGGACCGAGTACGGGACCAGTACGGGACCAAGTCCGGGACCAGTACGGGAACAGCACGGGATCAGTACGGGACCGGTACGGGACCAGTACGGGACCAGTACAGGATCAGTACGGGACCAGTACGGGACCAGTACGGGACCAGTACGGGACCAGTACGTGACCGAGTGCGGGACCAGTATGGGACAAATACGGTACCCCTACGGGATCAGTACGGGACCAGTACGGGACCAGTACAGGATCAGTACGGGACCAGTACGGGACCGAGTACGGGACCAGTACGGGAAAAGTACGAGACCAATACGGTACCAGTACGGGACCAGTACGGGACCAATACGGGACAGAGTACGAGACGGAGTACGGGACAGAGTACGAGACGGAGTACGGGACCAGTACGGAAACGAGTACGGGACCTGTACAGGACCAGCACGGGACCTGTACAGGACCAGCTTGGGACCAGTACGGGACCAGTACGGGACCAGTACGGGACCAGTATGGGACCAGTACGGGACCAGTACGGGACCAGTACGGGACCAGTACGGGACCAGTACGGGACCAGTACGGGACCAGTACGGGACCAGTACGGGACCAGTACGGGACCAGTACGGGACCAGTACGGGACCAGTACGGGACCAGTACGGGACCAGTACGGTACCAGTACGTGACCGAGTACGGGACCAGTACGGGACCAGTACAGGACCAGTACGGGAAAAGTACGAGACCAATATGGTACCAGTACGGGACCAGTACGGGACCAATACGGGACAGAGTACGAGACGGAGTACGGGACAGAATACGAGACGGAGTACGGGACCAGTACGGAACCAGTACGGGACCAATACGGGACAGAGTACGAGACGGAGTACGGGACAGAGTACGAGGCGGAGTACGGGACCAGTACGGGAAAGAGTACGGGACCGAGTACGGGACCGAGTACGGGACCGAGTACGGGACCAGTACGGGACCAAGTCCGGGACCAGTACGGGAACAGCACGGGATCAGTACGGGACCGGTACGGGACCAGTACGGGACCAGTACAGGATCAGTACGGGACCAGTACGGGACCGAGTACGAGACCAGTACGGGAAAAGTACGGGACCAATACGGCACCAGTACGGGACCAGTACGGGACCAATACGGGACAGAGTACGAGACGGAGTACGGGACAGAGTACGAGATGGAGTACGGGACAGAGTACGGGACCGAGTACGGGACAAGTACGGGACCGAGTACAGGACCAGTACGGGACCGAGTACGGGACCGAGTACGGGACCAGTACAGAACCAGTACGGGAACGAGTAAGGAAACCAGTACCTGACCAATACGGGACCGAGTACGGGACCGAGTACGGGACCGAGTACGGGACCGAGTACGGGACCGAGTACGGGACCAGTACGGGACCAAGTCCAGGACCAGTACGGGACCGAGTACAAGACCGAGTACGGGACCAGTACGGGACCAAGTCCGGGACCAGTACGGGACCAGTACGGGACCAGTACGGGACCAGTACGGGACCAGTACGGGACCAGTACGGGACCAGTACGGGACCAGTACGGGACAGAGTACGAGACGGAGTACGGGACGGAGTACGAGACGGAGTACGAGACGGAGTACTGGACCGAGTACGGCACCGAGTACGGGACAAGTACGGGACCGAGTACAGGACCAGTACGGGACCGAGTACGGGACCAGTACGGGACCAAGTCCGGGACCAGTACGGGACCAGTACGGGACCAGTACGGGACCAGTACGGGACCAGTACGGGACCAGTACGGGACCAGTACGGGACCAGTACGGGACCAGTACGGGACCAGTACGGGACCAGTACGGGACCAGTACGGGACCAGTACGTGACCGAGTGCGGGACCGAGTACGGGACCGATTGCGGGACCGAGTACAGGACCAGTACGGCACCAGTACGGGACCAGTACGGGACCAGTACAGGATCAGTACGGGACCAGTACGGGACCGTGTATAGTACCAGTACGGGACCGAGTACGGAACCAGTACGGGACCGAGTACGGGACCGCGTACAGGACCACTACGGGAACGAGTAAGGGACCAGTACCTGACCAATACGGGACCGAGTACGGGACCGAGTACGGGACCGAGTACAGGACCTATACAGGACCAGTACGGGACCAGTACGGGACCAGTACGGGACCGAGTACGGGACCGAGTACGGGACCGAGTACAGGACCGAGTACGGGACCGAGTACGGGACCAGTACGGGGCTAGTTCGTGACCAGTACGGGACCAGTGCGGGACCGAGTACGGGATCTAGTGCGGGACCGAGTACGGGAACAGTACGGGACCGAGTATAGTACCAATACGGGACCAGTACGGGATCGAGTACGGAACCGAGTGCGGGACCAGTACGGGACCGATTACGGGACCCGTACGGGACCGAGTATAGTAGCAGTACGGGACCGAGTATAGTACTAGTACGGGACCAGTAAAGGAGCAGTACGGGACTGAGTACGGGACCAGTACGGGACCGAGTACGGAACCAGTACGGGACCGAGTACGGGACCGAGTACGGGACCGAGTACGGGACCGATTGCGGGACCGAGTACAGGACCAGTACGGCTTCAGTACGGCACCAGTACGGGACAAGTACGGGACCGAGTACGGGACGAGTACGGGACCAGTACGGGACCAGTTCTGGTTCATTACGGTGCGGGACCAGTACGGGACCAATACGGGACAGAGTACGATACAGAGTACGGGACAGAGTACGAGACGAAGTACGGGACCAGTACGGAAACGAGTACGGGACCTGTTCAGGACCAGCACGGGACCAGTACGGGACCAGTACGGGACCAGTACGGGACCAGTACGGGACCAGTACGGGACCAGTACGGGACCAGTACGGGACCAGTACGGGACCAGTACGGGACCAGTACGGGACCAGTACGGGACCAGTACGGGACCAGTACGGGACCAGTACGGGACCAGTACGGGACCAGTACGGGACCAGTATGGGACCAGTACGGGACCAGTATGGGACCAGTACGGGACCAGTACGGGACCAGTACGGGACCAGTACGGGACCAGTACGGGACCAGTACGGGACCAGTACGGGACCAGTACGGGACCAGTACGGGACCAGTACGGGACCAGTACGGGACAGAGTACGAGACGGAGTACGGGACAGAGTACGAGACGGAGTACGGGACAGAGTACGAGACGGAGTACGGGACCAGTACGGGACCGAGTACGGAACCAGTACGGGACCAGTACGGGACCAGTACGGGACCAGTACGGGACCAGTACGGGACCAGTACGGGACCAGTACGGGACCAGTACGGGACCAGTACGGGACCAGTACGGGACCAGTACGGGACCAGTACGGGACCAGTACGGGACCAGTACGGGACCAGTACGGGACCAGTACGGGACCAGTACGGGACCAGTACGGGACCAGTACGGGACCAGTACAGAACCAGTACGGGACCAGTACGGGACCAGTACGGGACCAGTACGTGACCGAGTGCGGGACCAGTATGGGACAAATACGGTACCCCTACGGGATCAGTACGGGACCAGTACGGGACCAGTACAGGATCAGTACGGGACCAGTACGGGACCGAGTACGGGACCAGTACGGGAACAGTACGGGACCAGTACGGTACCAGTACGGGACCAGTACGGGACCAATACGGGACAGAGTACGAGACGGAGTACGGGACAGAGTACGAGACGGAGTACGGGACAGAGTACGAGACGGAGTACGGGACCAGTACGGGACCGAGTACGGAACCAGTACGGGACCGAGTACGGGACCGAGTACGGGACCGAGTACGGGACCGAGTACGGCACCGAGTACGGGACCGAGTACGGGACCGAGTACGGGACCGAGTACGGGACCGAGTACGGGACCGAGTACGGGACCGAGTACGGGACCGAGTACGGGACCGATTGCGGGACCGAGTACGGGACCGAGTACGGGACCGAGTACGGGACCGAGTACGGGACCGATTGCGGGACCGAGTACAGGACCAGTACGGCACCAGTACGGGACAAGTACGGAACCGAGTACGGGACCAGTACGGGACCAGTTCGGGATCATTACGAGACCGGTACGGGACCGAGTACGGGACCGAG
>NW_001845536.1:0-2529 GCF_000001215.4 Drosophila melanogaster | reverse complement strand
TTATATCGTTTCTTAGGAGATCCTGGATTTCCTTATTAACGAAGTCAGCTACGCCCATGGGATATGGGTACAGCTTGGCATAGATGGGCTCTTCGCTCACCGTTCTGATGGTGGCAACCACCGAAGTATTGTACGGTAGAGCCTCGTTTGGGTCTGCAAAGGCCTTTTTTCTGGCCTTTAATAATTTCTGAAAAGTCTCCCGCACTGAAGCGGGTGCATCTGAGCAATCCACATCGGTGAAATTGACATCAGTGCATTTGTGGAAGGAGATTTTCTCAACTTCCGTACCCCATTTGAGCTGACCGGAGGCCAAACAGAGTGACGCCCCAGCCTGAGCTAACAAATCGAGACCGATTATCCCATCGAAGGTTGACAAGTCTGGTAAAATGAAAAATGTTGCTTTCACGTTGACGGTGGTTGAGCCATGGATGGAATGCAAGGTGAATTGCGAGTTAACCGGACGGACGCCACGCAACCCCTTGTGTGGTCTGATGTAATTCTTTGACGTGCCGGTGTCAATAAGGAAGCTCATATCCTGCCCTGCTACTCTTCGTCTAATGACGGGTAGCAGGGATTTTCCCCTAAAAAATTGAGGGCGTCAGAATCACTTTCGGCATCATCCTCGATCTGCGCCACAGCGCCGTTGGCGGCTTCGGCGTACGAGGTCAGCCCCTGCCCAGCATCTTGTGTTACATGATTCACCCTTTGTTGCTTGCCCTTTCCGTTAGAGCGATCGGACATGGCCGACCGCTTGCTGACGCCAGCGGAGGCCTGGATGGGCTGTCTAAATTTTGAAGGGTCTACCTCCATTGGTTCTGGAGCACTGGCGCGAGTTTGCTGCTCGGCATTTCGCTGGCCGGATTGGCCTTGCTGCTTGTTCTGCCTTCTAAAATGTGGGTTCTTTGACCCGCTTGCCTGTGCTTCTTGGGGGGGTGGCTTGACCCGCTGTTGGGTACTTGCCTTGTACTCTTTTTCCTCAATGCTTCTCGCGAAGTTGGCAGCGAACGCATATCTTTCATGGTTCGATTCCACCTCTTGCGCGAGCGCCAGAGCTGACGGCAAGTCCCTTGGCTTTGCTGAGAACAGCACATCTGTGAGACTACGCTTGAGTCCCGAAACAAACACACGTAGTGCATCTTCGCGGAACTTTTCGCAGAGGCCCTTTGCTAGGACCGGCTCGTATGACATGTTGACTTTATTAGTCAACAATGTAAGCTTTTTGCCGACTTCATCATAGTATTGCAGCAGAGACATGTTGCCTTGTCTCAGCGTGGCCAGCTCTTGCTCGATTACGTGAACTGGACGTTTGTAGCTGTACGTGAAGTCGAGGCGACTTATAATCGCGTCAAAGTTAAGAACTGTGCCGAAAGAGGCTAGAACAACGTCCGCGGCCCCCCTGATTTTGTTTCTTATAATTATGACCGCCTGATAATGGCGTGAACTGCCGTCGTACGGTCTAAAAATACGATAGGCTGCGAGAGCCGCCTGTCTCCATGAAACATACGATTCATGTGCGCCTGCAAACTCGGGCAAGCATTTGACGGCATCTAGTGGCTCGTCGCAGCGGATGTCATTTCTTATCTCTATGGGTGCATAGGCTTGTACCTCTGGTGGCGTAATATGCGCTGCGGCCAGCTGCTGGGACATTGAGTTGACTTTGTCAAGCAAGACCTTATTTGTGGCGGCTTGCTCAGCTAAGGCAGCGGTGACGGCTGCCTGTATTACGAATTTCAACTGGTCTGGGTCCATGACGCTGTCTGTCAGAATCACTACACTTTCGGCGAGTGTTTCTATAGAAAAGGAAGGGTGAAGTCATATGCCTCTAATGTAAACAACGAAAACTCGAACACAACGCTTGAGGACGGAGGCAACAAAGTTGCAAAATTCCATGGATCGTATTACGTTGAACGACCAAACAAAACGAACAAGATGAAGGCAGACGGAAAAAAAAATTGTGCGTGCATGCATTTGATGCGCCGCTTTTAGTAATTATTCAACAAATGTTTATATACTTTTGCTGCCAATAGTTTTCCGTCAACCTAATTCATTACTAGTTTCACGTATGTTAAAACTATTTATTATTTAATTTCATTTAAGAAGACACTTGCAAAAATGTGTTTATATGCCTATTTTTATTTCGCAGGTTTAAGAGCAGTTTTAAAAAAAGGTGCCCACTTACATTTTTTTTTGGTGTTGTAATGTGTTCTACACTGGAGTTGGTTTCTTATTTTTTTGTACACTGCTTGTCTCTGCCTCCCGCGCTGCCGTCTCCGCTGTCCAGATAGCTTGCGCGCTAATCTGGCGATAAGTCGCTGCCCGAAGAGCACCCGCGGCTTCGGTGTGACGTGAAATTAAGTTTGCGCTATAGCGCACCTCAGCCAACTGCACTTAAGAGGCTAGGTTAATGTCGTAGCTGTGCTGCCTGTGTTGACGTAGGTCAGCAGCAGCCACTTGTTAAATAGTTCTGTTACAAACAACAGTGGTCACAATCACTTGTTTTGTTGCTACAGCCCTGTTAATGCGGCTGAG
>NW_001845299.1:0-3259 GCF_000001215.4 Drosophila melanogaster | reverse complement strand
CCGTGGCCGGCTCGAGTGTATTGGTGCGTGCCCGTTAGGCACGCGGGCTAAGCCAGTGCGCGCGGCGAAGTCTCGCGGCGCAGTGAACGGTATGCGAATAACGGAGCTAAAGTAAGTCGAAAAATTTCTGGATATAGTAGTGTTCTACGACAGAGGGTTCAAAAACTACTGATGATGTAAGATAATGTTTTTCATTTCTTTTTTAATATTATGAATAAAAAACATTATTTTTATCCAATAATATAACATATGCTTATAAAAATTTATAAGCAACTTGATTAGCATAGTTTTACAACCCTCCAAGCAGCACTATAAAATTAATTAAAGTAAATAACAGCATGGACTGCGATATGCGTTCAAAATGTCCATGTTCATGTGTCCCCCGGACGGCTCTTGGTGCCGCTCTGAAGCCGAAAGAGCTGAAGCGTTTGCAGATCACCTCCAGAATGCATTCACAGCATTTGACAGATGCACCGGCGAAGAGCGTGGTGCAACCACCAGGTTCCTAGAGAGGCCATGTCCTTCTAGCCTGCCCATAGATCCCGTCACCCCAGAAGAGGTTGCGCAAGAGATCGCCTGACTAAAGGCTAGCAAATCCCCAGGACTGGATCGCATCGACGCCACATCCCTTAAAATGCTGCCACCTCCCTGTTCCCAGTTGCTGGCCAACATATACTACAGATGCTTCTCACTAGGGTACTTCCCGAGATCATGGAAACGTGCAGAAGACATTCTCATCCTCAAACCTGGAAAACCTGAAGCCAATCTTGCCTCATATAGACCGATTAGTCTGCTGGCAATCCTCTCCAAAATACTCGAAAGAGTATTTCTGCGCAGAGTGTTGCCAGTACTGGACGAGGCTGGACTGATCCCTGATCACCAGTTTGGCTTCAGGCGATCCCACGGAACACCCGAGCAATGCCACCATCTCGTAGCACGCATCCTAGATGCATTCGAGAACAAACAATACTGTTCGTCCGTATTCCTGAAAGTCAAGCAGGCGTTCGACAGAGTGTGGCATCCTGGACTCCTCTACAAACTCAAGTCCCACCTTCCCAGTTCCCACTATGCCCTACTCAAATCGTATACTGAAGGAAGAGAGTTCCTATACGAGCCGAAGTACCTCAAGGCAGCGTCCTTGGTCCCATCCTCTACACCCTGTTTACAGAAGACCTCCCTATCATACCCTCCCGTTACCTCACAGCAGCCACCTATGAAGATGACACGGCGTTCCTTGCCACCGCAACAAACCCTCAACTAGCATCAGCCATCATTCAGGGGCAACTGGATGCATTGGATCCATGTCTGAAACGCTGGAACATCGTGATCAACGGTGATAAATCCTCCTACACCACCTTCTATCTGCGCAGAGGAGTATGCCCCCCGGTCTCACTCGACGGCGACACCATCCCTACCTCCAACACCCCCAAATACTTAGGGCTGACCCTGTACAGAAGGATGACTTGGTTTTTTTTTTTTTGTGTAATCTTTTATTTATTATTTAAAATCTGTCCTAGTGGACAATAATTAAATTTTTTGGAAGGAAACATTAACGTAAGGGGAGTAAATCGAGTGTACTTGGGTAGGGGTTAAGTATGATTAAGTATGTTGAGTAAGGTCCAAGGGACCCCACATCAACAGAAAGCGTATCCAGGCCAACATACGCCTTAAGCAACTCCACTGGCTGCCAAGCTGCGAAAGAAGCTAAAGATTCTCGTCTAGAAGTCTATTCCCAAGCCAAACTGGACGTACGTAATTCAGCTGTGGGGCACTGCAAGCACATCACATAGAAGGAAGATACAGCGATTCCAAAACAGATGTTTGAGAATAGTCTCCAACGCCCATCCCTACCACGAAAATTCCGCCATCCACGAGGAGCTCGGGATTCCATGGGTAGACGACGAAATCTAGAGACACAGTGTGAGATATGCAAGCAGACTGGAGAAACACCACAACCACCTGGCCGTCAACCTTCTAGACTATAGCCAATCCCTAGGACGCCTGCAGAGAACGCACCTGCTTGACCTTACTCAACATACTTAATCATACTTAACCCCTACCCAAGTACACTCGATGTACTCCCCTTAAGTTAATGTTTCCCACCAAAAAATTTAATTATTGTCCACTAGGACAGATTTTAAATAATAAATAAAATTTTTTTTTTTTTTGTAGCCTTTTATTAGCCTTTTAAGGGAGGATTTATCAGCGTTGATCATGATGTTCCAGCGTTTCAGCCATGGATCCAGTGCATCCAGTTGCCTCTGGATGATGGCTGATGCTAATTGAGGGTTTGTTCCGGTGGCAAGGAACGCCGTGTCATCTGCATAGGTGGGTGCTGTGAGGTAACGGGAGGGTATGATAGGGAGGTCTGCTGTAAACAGGGTGTACAGGATGGGACCAAGGACGCTGCCTTGAGGTACTCCGGCTCGTATAGGCCTTGTCGTGCTTGTTGAGGAACCGCATCGCACTTGGAACTCTCTTCCTTCAGTATACGATTTGAGTAGGGCATAGTGGGAACTGGGAAGGTGGGACTTGAGTTTGTAGAGGAGTCCAGGATGCCACACTCTGTCGAACGCCTGCTTGACATCCAGGAATACGGCCGAACAGTATCGTTTGTTCTCGAATGCATCTAGGATGCGTGCTACGAGCCGGTGGCATTGCTCGGGTGTTCCGTGGGATCGCCTGAAGCCAAACTGGTGATCAGGGATCAGTCCAGCCTCGTCCAGTACTGGCATGACTCTGCGCAGAAATACTCTTTCGAGTATTTTGGAGAGGATTGTCAGCAGACTAATCGGTCTATATGAGGCAAGATTGGCTTCAGGTTTTCCAGGTTTGAGGATGAGAATGACTTCTGCACGTTTCCATGATCTCGGGAAGTACCCTAGTGAGAAGCATCTGTTGTATATGTTGGCCAACAACTGGGAACAGGGAGGTGGCAGCATTTTAAGGGATGTGGCGTCGATGCGATCCAGTCCTGGGGATTTGCTAGCCTTTAGGGAGGCGATCTCTTGCGCAACCTCTTCTGGGGTGACGGGCTCTATGGGCAGGCTAGGAGGACATGGACTCTCTAGGAACCTGGTGGTTGCAGCACGCTCTTCGCCAGTGCATCTGTCAAATGGTGTGAATGCATTCTGGAGGTGATCTGCAAACGCTTCAGCTCTTTCGGCTTCAGAGCGGCACCAAGAGCCGGCCGCTTTGCGCACCGGCGACGCCTTCTTTGCAGGCCTTCTGATATGACGCGTGACTTGCCACAGATTAT
>NW_001845046.1:0-6900 GCF_000001215.4 Drosophila melanogaster | reverse complement strand
TATTTTTCCATTTTTTTGTGTGAATAGAAAATTTGTACGAAAATTCATACGTTTGCTGCATCGCAGATAACAGCCTTTTTAGGGGGGGTGCATCATATCAGCTGTTTTTTTTGCCAATTTCAATGAATATCATCAAAGTTAGCTGCGCCATCTATGAATCATTTTTGCATATCTAAAAGATGGCAAGAATGCCAACTCGTTTCAGTATCTGCGCATGTCCGTTTTTGTTTTTGCTTTGATCGTGATTTTTGTGTTTTTGTTTCTTATGACACAAAGTTATTAAAATGGGTAAAACAAAGCGTGTCGTTGGACTAACACTAAAGGAAAAGCTTCAAATAATCGAGTTAGTGACCAACAAAGTGGACAAAAAGGAAATTTGTGCCAAGTTCAAATGCGACAGATCCACAGTCAACCGCATTTTACAAAAAACAAATGAAATTCATGAAGCTGTGGCCGCGTCAGGTTTAAAAAGAAAGCGTCAAAGAAAAGGAGCGCACGACTTAGTAGAAGAAGCCTTATACATTTGGTTCGGACAGCAGGAATCAAAGAACGTAATTCTTGACCGGCACGTCATATTAGCAAAAGCGAAAGAATTTTGCCAAAAATTTAACGACGCCTTTGAACCTGACGCCAGCTGGCTTTGGCGCTGGCGCAAGCGCCACAATATAAAGTATGGCAAAATACACGGCGAAACTGCTACAAATGATTCCGTATCAGCAAATGAGTACAAAAATGATATTTTGCCAGGATTGCTTAAAGGTTATAACCCAGAAGACATTTTTAACGCTGACGAAACTGCACTCTTTTATAAAGCAATGCCGAATGCGACATTTTTTACTTGTGGAAAGCAATTAAATGGCCAGAAATCTCAGAGAGTGAGACTTACTTTGCTGTTTATATGCAATGCAACTGGGACATACAAAAAAACTTTTGTAATCGGCAGATCTAAATCGCCACGATGCTTCAAGAATGCTAATGTGCCCATTCCGTACTATGCAAATAAGAAGGCCTGGATGACTAAGGATCTCTGGCGAAAAATAATGACAGGATTTGACGAAGAAATGAAAAAGCAAAATCGAAAGATTTTACTCTTCATCGACAATGCAACTAGTCACACGACTGTCAAGGACTTCGAAAACATAAAATTGTGCTTCATGCCACCAAACACAACGGCTCTACTTCAACCTCTGGACCAAGGTATTATCCACTCATTCAAATTAGAGTATAGGCGTATTTTGGTCAAACAGCAGCTCATTGCTGTTAATTGTGGTAAATCTACTGTGGAATTTTTAAAATCATTATCGTTATTGGATGCTCTATATTTTGTCAACCAAGGATGGAAGAATGTTAAAATGTTAACTATTCAGAATTGTTTTAAAAAGGTAAGATGGGATTATTATTGATATGTATCTCAAATAACGAATTTATTATTTTCAGGCTGGATTTAAGTTCAGTTTTGAAAATGAAGACACCATTGCTGAAAAAGACAAACAATGCGTAGAAGTTGACATTGTATCGAATATTAATTGGAATGAATATGCCAATGTTGATGCAGATGAGGCTTGCCATGGTCAATTAGATGATGATGAAATCGTGCGCTCTTTAGTTCAAGATGCAAAAACCAGCGATAACGAAGAAAGCCATAGTGATGAAGATGTGGACGATACTGAGCGTCCTACTTTTAAGGATGGGTTTGCAGCAATTAAGGCTTTAAAGTCCATTTTTATGCGAAACAATAATGATGAGTTTTTGCAAAACTTGAATTCTATGGAAGACAAGCTGTTTAATTTACATATAAACTCAGCTGTATTGCAAAAAAAAATTACTGACTATTTTTAAGTTAGTTTTAAAAAGTGTTTTAATCAATTCACCATCACTTAAATTTATATGTCGATCTTACTTATCATTAAGAATGAAATTATCAGTTCCTTTTATGTTTAACATTGTTATAAAGAAATAAATTCTTTATTTTTCCTTAAAAAAAAAAAATTAAGTTAGCTGCATTTTTAAGTTATCTGCATCGAGGCATTGTGCAAAGTACTCGAGGCAGCTAAGCGAATTATACTGTATAACATTTAACAATTCTCTGTGCACATCGGCCGTACTCACTAAACATGGAAAATCAAGAGCGAATGCCGATTTGAATTGATCCCATGATCGATATACCTGCTGTGCATCCAGCCATGTTTTTGCTACTCCACGCATCTTATGCTGCACTGCAAACAGAACAGCGTCACTTGTCCACATGTATACGCTTTGTAGTTGCTCCACTATTGCGATGAATTGCTCCGATGTGATAGATCCCTTGATTGGATCAAAATCCGGCAAAATTCCTATCATTTCTTTGATGCTTGTAAAACCTTGACCTTGAGCTTCTAGCTGTGGCGATGAGAGCACATTTTCCGGTTGCATCCCGTTTGGCGCATGTGTGTGTCTCGATCCATCCAGCGTCTGACGTAAGCATGTCGTTTCTTGTTCCACAGTCCCTTGTGCTTGACTTTGATGCTGCAAGCATGCCGTTTGGACCACCGTTGCCAAGTTTGCCACCATCTCCTTAAGTTCGTTGATTTGGGCTTGCATACTTGTACTTGCGTTTTGATCCATTATATCGTAGTCGTCTGTCTCAATTTCATCACTTTCCAGTTTCGTCATCAACTCAATTGAGTTGATCAATTGATCTTTGCCGTTTTGTTTCCTTTGACTTGGAGATCATGAGCCCTCAAGATCACGTCCAAATCCCCAATCTTTAAATCCCTTAACTTTACACGCATTTTCGAGAGCCTTTACTTCTGCACGTCTGCACTCGTTGCCGTTCTGATTCGCTCTCCCGCCAAGTTTGTCGCTTAGTCCGTCTACGTCCGTCTACGTTGCTCTCTCTATTTTCCTTCTATACCTGTACCCTTTGTGGCTTCGTATGTATACCTTTTTTTTTTTTTTTTTTAACCGTTAACGTTGTTTCTTGCTTTTTCCTTTCGATCAACCGTTTGCGATTCTTTGCCTTTTGCTATTCCTCGCCGTTTGTCGATCTTCCTTGGTTTCTCTCTTTGCTCTTGTACAACTGTTTTGCTATTCCGTGCCGTTTTGTTGTACGTCTCTAATCCAATCGTTTACTATTCCTCTTTTCCCTTTTTTTTTTTTTTTTTTTTTTGTTCGACGTTTGCTATATCGTGCCGTTTTTCCGAATCTCTCTTTGCTCTTGTACAACCGTTTTGCTATTCCGTGCCGTTCTGTTGTACGTCTCTAATCCAATCGTTTACTATTTAACTCGTTTTCTTTAATTCACATTTCCACTTAGAAATGAATTTGTATCCCACTTCTGAATTGTCAGGTTGATCTTCATGTTTATTCTTTTCTTTTATTAATGTGTTACAATAGTTATATGTCTTCAGTATACATCTGCCTTCATCGTTCACGCAGCGAGCACACGTCCGCACTCCCTGGCATCTCGCAAGCAACTCCTCTCTCATGCTCATCCTCTTGACAAAAACCTACTACGAATCATTTGAAAGACTAAAGGTTTTGATAACTTCAGACCCGATATTAATCTATCCTGATTTTTCAAAACCCTTTTCTCTGACAACTGATGCCAGTAATGTAGCTATTGGTGCAGTGTTATCACAGAATCACAAGCCCGTTTGTTATGCCAGCAGAACGCTAGACGAACATGAAATCAACTATGCTACGATTGAAAAGGAATTGTTAGCTACAGTTTGGGCTACAAAATATTTCAGGTCATACCTATTTTGCAGGCCATTTGAAATGTTAAGTTATCCCAAGCCACTGGTATGGCTCAACAACATTAAAGAACCAAACATGAAATTGCAAAGATGGAAAATAAAACTCAATGAATTTGATTACAAAATCAAATATCTTCCAGGCAAAGAAAATCATGTCGCGGATGCTCTTTCCCGCACGAAAATAGAAGAAGTTATGGTTGGTGAGGTCGTAAACAGCGCAGACGCAACTATACACAGTGCCAGTGAAGATAATCTAAATTAGATATCTATAACAGAAAGACCAATAATATTCTTGTCTAGACAAATAGAGATAGAAAAAGGCGACAACGATACAACAAGTGTAAGACATTTCTTTCAAAAATTAAAGATTAAAATAATCTGTAAAGAAATGTCACCTGAACTCGCCAAAAACCTCATTAAGGAATATGTTTGTACCAAAAAGAGTGCAATTTATTTCCCTAATGACGAAGATTTTCTGATCTTCCAGAGGGCGTTTACGGAAATTATAAGCCCTAACAATTTCACAAAACTCTTGAGATGTACCGCAAAGTTAATTGATATACTAACGTATGCAGAATTCAAAGATTTAATCTTAAAGAAACATAAGGAACTTATACATCCGGGTATAGAAAAAACAATCCATTTATTTAAAGAAGAATATTACTATCCTGATAGTCAAAAGCTTATTCAAAACATTATCAATGAAAGTGAAATTTGTAATCTAGCAAAAACAGAACATCGAAACACGAAATTGACATATGAAACAACACCAGAAATATTTAACACAAGAGAAAAATACGCGATAGATTTTTATCTCACAGGAAACCAGATCTTCTTATCTTGCATTGATATCTATTCGAAATTTGAATCACTAATTGAAGTAAAAAGTATAGATTGGCTAGAAGCAAAAAGAGCCATTACTAAAATATTCAATGATATGGGAAAACCGCAAGAAATTAATGCAGACAAAGACTCAGCTTTTATGTGTATAGCCTAACAAAATTGGTTAAGATCTGAAGGTGTTCAAATTTCTATAACGACTAGCAAAAATGGCATATCTGACATAGAAAGATTCCACAAGACCGTAAACGAAAAGCTAAGAATCATTGGTAGCGAGCAAAATATTGAAGATAGGTGCACGAAACAATTCTATACATATACATATATACAATCATAAAACTAAACATTATAGTACCAAAAGATTTCCAGCAGACATTTTCCTATACGCAGGCAGCCCAGACTTTAACGTACAACAAAATAAAATCGTTAAGATTAAATATCTCATTAAGAATAGGCACGATCTTGAAGTAGATATAAAATATAGACAGGCCTCACAAACAAACCGCGGCAGGAAAATCGTTCACTATATGTCAAAATTTAAGAAACAGAAAAATTTTAATAAGAGCAAATATGATAATTCCAGACCAACCAAAGAAGCACAAAGCCCACAACATACTTCTAATAATGCTTAGTTGCACACTATCACTTATCACCATGGTCAAGTGCAACAATATAGAAGTAAATCCAATAAGCGCGAAGAAGGATATTTTATATTCCAAACAGGAACAATGGAGATTCCAACCAGCTATGAATACCATTATTTAAGCGTAAACATAACAAAGACAATGCTTATGTTCGAAAATATAGTAACTGAAGACAATCACTGGGGTTGCAAAACAGCCATCCTACGGCAGGCTGCAGGCACCGGACACGATCCACCCAAAAACAGTTTTCTGAGCGGCCGGCATTCCCTCGTCGAAGTTCAGGAATCCGGATTGGATAACCTTTGGATAAACATCTGCTCCTAAGACCATGGAGACAGTAGCAGGCCGATGGAACTTGATCTCGATGGCTCGATCTTGAGCACGACCTCCAGCTTAGTGTTCGCGTCGATCCTGGAGCGATTCGTCGTCGTGCAGACCTTCTCGTCGACAACATTGGTCATCGGAAGCGTAAAGGCTGACGCCAACGAAGCGTCGATGCAGCTCATGGGGGTGCACGGATCGATAAGTGCTGCGGTCTCGAAGGTCTTCGTGCCGGTCTCCAACTTGACCAGCGCTGTCGGAAGGATGTTCACACTGTGGCGTTGCAGCAGCGACGAGAGCGATGGGCCTGGCGTGGCCGATTCCGGGCGTCGTGGCGGTGAACTCCTACGCTGAGTTGGCGGATTTTGCCGGCGGGAACGTTGGGACGAGGCCGAAGCTTCTTGCCGGGTTGGCACCGGTTGGAGACGCGAGCGCGCTCGCGACCGCGACAACGAGCTAACCTGCTCGTGCATGGGGAGCAGCGTGAGCTTTCGGAACCTCGCGCACTTCCGAAGAGGATGGATACCGCGGCAGACTCGGCATCGGTAGGATTGAATACCTCGGGTACGTCTGCTCTTCAAGGCACGAGCACTGCGTGCGTTTTGTTGACGAGGGGCCATGCTGCGCGTAGTCGAATGTCGAAAGGAGATCGAAAACGAAATGAAAAATAATGGATGATTAGTGCTAGTGAACTACAACTAAGGACGAGAGGAGCGCCTTTGATTGTGGAGATTCGGAAGACTCCGTCGGCAAAAGCACCACTTTTGCCACTGGACGTTTAACAACTCCACGTGCAGTACGGATATTTACTACACGGACGTTTCCGTCGGCTCCTGGGAAGACAGACTCAATTCTGCCGAGCCGCCACTCATTAGAGGGTAAGTTGTCGTCCTTGATGACGACCATGTCATCGATGCGGAGATTTTTGGACGGGGCCTGCCATTTCGAGCGCTTGTGGAGTTCTTTGAGGTACTCTTCTTTCCATCGCACACGGAACTGCTGATGGAGAGCTTTCAAATGCTGCCACCGATTAAGAATGGATTTCGTTTCTCCCTTTACTTTGGGTTCCACCGTGGACATAAGGGGTCCCCCGACAAGGAAATAACCTGGCGTCAGAGCCAGCAAATCTGTCGGATCCTCAGACATAGGAGAGAGCGGCCTGGAGTTAAGGCACGCTTCTATTTTTGCCAAGAGCGTGGAGAACTCTTCGAACGTGTATTTTCGTGTGGCAGTGCATTTGTAAAATAGCGTCTTAAAACTTTTTACGCCTGCTTCCCAAAGGCCTCCCATATGGGGTGCCCCCGGAGGAATAAATTGCCATTGCATCTCTTGATGAATATAGGCATTCGTCACCGACT
>NW_001845379.1:0-2927 GCF_000001215.4 Drosophila melanogaster | reverse complement strand
GCACTGCCATAATCAATATCTCCCATCTTGGCACTAACTTTAAGGCACGCGCCCTGATCGACTCCGGATCAGAAGCGACATTCATAACCGAGCGACTGTTCAATCTAATTAGATTGCCATTCCAGGTGGTTCAAGCTCAAGTCTCGGGCTTAAACCAAACAGTAGCTGCTCAGTCCAAGAAGCTCTGCAGTTTCACCATCCGATCTCCGACTAGGCCCGCGTTGCAGTTGTCTTTTATTTTGTTTTAGAAATCTAAAAATATAATTTGCTTGCTTGTGTGAGTAAAAACAAGAGACGAGAACGCGTATAAGTGTGCGTGTTGTGCTAGAAGAATTCTGATCGAAGAAACGAATTTACATGATACATATTAGGGTAGTTTTTGCCAATTTCCTAGCAATATGATAAAATAAAAAAAATTTTTAAAATTCGCGCCCTGACTATTATAATTTTAAAGCTTTTTAAATTTGTTTGTTAAAATCGCCGCTCGAATTAGCTACCGTTTACACATTTATATTTATGTTTAATTCTAAATTGTCTCTCATCTGACAATTTTTTAAAAGCGAAATATTTTTTTTTAAACACTTTTAATGTTAATGTTACATCATATTAAGTCAAATGATTTAATAAATATACTAAATAATTAAATATGATAACTGTTTATTGCAAAAGTAATATCAAAGACACTAGAATTATTCTAATGTCTTTGGTTTGTTCATATCTTGAGGCACGAAGTGCGGACACAAGCACTCAACAATCATTGCCTTATTAATTTTTCACACGCCGCAAGATGAATACTCTAATGACAAATATTCTTATATGAAGTCATTTTTGAAATTTATTTTTGTAATAATATGTACATAGATTTGGCCATTTCTAATCTATTTTCAAATAATAATAACGTTAAGGCAATGCAAAACAAGAATTTTTCGCATGGTGCCAATTGATCAAAAATAATATAGATTTAAAGTCAAAGAACTTCTAAGGTGAAGGGCATATTTTGTCAAATTTACAATGCATGAGCATACGTGTGCACACATACAGTTGTCTGCTATCACTTTGTGCGTTGAAAGGAGCTGTTCGCTGTAGCGCTCTTCGCACTCTCGCTCTCTAACAAAAATTCGAGAGAGCCTGGAGCCACCTCTAGAGCCACGGCCAAAAAATCGTGTGCCAAAAAATCGTATGGCGTTACGCATCTTGTTATTCTAGGGTCTTTGGTAGTATCCTAATCTAAGTATGGAGTTATAGATTAGGATAAGGTACAGGGTAGCTTTAGCCGGTAGGGTTTTCATAAGCTGGTTTGTTATAAGGTCTTTACCCGGTGCTTTACTATTTTTTTAGTTTTTCATTTCTTCATTTAATTCCTTTAGCGTAATAGGTTGGTTATGCGGGTTTTTGTTTACATCATATCTTCCTGTTAACATGCTTGCCTTAATTGTTCTTAGTCCAGAATTTACTATATCTATGTGGTAATCAGGTACATCATTTATTGGCTTAAATCTTCCTTCCAAGTGGGAAACAAAAGCTTCTGTTGTCACCTTTATCGTTTTCGTCCATTTGGGGCCTCTCTTGGTTTCTAATTTGAGGGGAAAATTCGGTTGATTTGTGTTTTTCCCTTCATCTAGCAGTCTCCAGATTTTCCTCATTCTGTCCGGTTTCTTCATGTCTATTCCTTCAATTTGTTTATTAATTCTCTTTTCTCTCAAGATTTTTACCTATTTTAGTCGATTTTCAGCTGCTTTTAGTTTAGCTTTGTCCTCGTCCATTCTAGTAGCTTTAAACACTCTACTTGGTATCCGTTTTCCTTCCAACAATCTGCTTGTGTTTTCGTCTACTGTGAGGGTGTGACTATTTCTGTTAGCTTGTCCATGCATTCTTCTGAAGTTGTCAGGTATTCTTGGGGAGGGAGTTGATTCAGCAGCCGAGTCCTTGATGTTTTTGATAAAGATGTTTATGGCGTCATTTATGTCTTCTGCTATCCTTATCTCCGTATTAAGAAGTATCTTTATTTCAAAAACAGTCTTAAAGAGCTCTTCGTAGTTTTCTTGAGGATGTTATTGTTTAGCTTTTGCAGAAAGAGTGTGCTTGTATCTAGGTTGATCTCCAGCAAGATGGGAAGGTGGTCTGAAGATAAGTCCGCACTTGAAGACGTACCCCTATCGTTGTTAAACGTCGGCTTCCGTCCGTCGTTCAGCAGTATAAGGTCCAGCATTCCCATGGCGTCAATCACAGCTCGGCCTCTGGTGTTGGATGTCCTGCTGCCCCATTCCACTGCCCAGGCATTAAAGTCGCCGGCAATGACCTTCGGGCTTCGCCCTCTCGCATGGTCCACGAGCGCCTCCAGAAACTCCTCGAACTGATCGGGGGTGTCGCTCGGCGGAGCGTAGCAGCTGTACAAGTGCACGTGTTTTAACTTCGCATAAGCGATACCCCGCATAGGTAAAGCAGCCAGTTCCTCGACGTGGAGAGAGCTGCAGCATTTGATAGCTGCTTTACCTGTCTCGTCAAGGATCATGGACGATTGTCCGCTATCAGAGACGTAGGGTTCGCTTAGGAGCATTGCGCTCAACCGCAGTCTGGGCCAGGAGGCTCTGAGCTGCTGCGCAATGATTGACATTGAGCTGTACTACGCTAATATGAGTGTGCATTAAGGTGGCTCTTGGCTTCTTTTGGGGTCGCTCTGTAGGTCGGGCACGCAAAGCTACCCGTCGAGTGGTTTCTGTCCACCTCGCTGCTGCAGATCAGGCATTTTGGTGCTGCAACGCACCCCTTTGCCTTGTGCCCACGCTCACCGCATCTAAGACAGCAGTCTGCCCTGTCAGTGTTCTTGCAGGTTGCTGATCGATGCCCATAGCCGAGACACCTGTAGCTTCTCGTGGGTCGGACGCCCTGGGTGATACGACATCTTGACCATCCAACGGTTATGGTGC
>NW_001845154.1:0-4289 GCF_000001215.4 Drosophila melanogaster | reverse complement strand
CAGGACTTCTTCTTGGATCACCAATTGAATTTCTTATAGTTTTTCAACAACCGCACAAAAATTGTTCACATGACTCGAAACAACTTCTGTTTCAGACATTCTCATGTGCAACAACTGCTTTAGCAAACATATACGTCGTGCCGGTCCTGAGGGAGTGTGGATTTCACTAAGTCTTTGCCATGCCTCTACAGCAGTCTCACAGTTTTTTATATGGTTAATTTGGGATGTCTTAATGCATAGCATTATACTTGCTAATGCTTTTTCGTCCTTCGCATCGAACAAAGCCTTTAGCTCAGCACTATCACTTTCGTTTTTAACCACACGGTCCACACACCACCCCCCATAATTCCGCATGAATTAAGACACTCTTCATTTGTACAGCCCACGCACTGTAGTTTTCATCATCAAGTTTTTCTATTTGGTTTATTGATGAACTCATTTTCACTTCGATAAGTTTTTCGTATTAAATCCCTGAATCACAATATTTAAAAATGCCGAATATTCTAATTCGTTTAGAACTATTCACTTTTATGTCCGCGTGGGCTGGGCCCATAACCTATTCGTTTCAAGTATTTATTGTGACTGATCTAGAGTACAATGTTCGCGATCGTCCTTCTCTTGCTTGCGCGCTCCTTCTTCCATAAGCTTCACTTTTACCGTTTCGAATGTCGGCAGCGTGTCGCGTGTTTCGATCGCTACAACGAAATTTTCCCACGAATTTGGTAAACTGGATAACAACATGATGCTTTTCAATTCATCATTAATTGTTATGTCCATCTCAGCTAATTTGTTGACTGTTTCAGCAAATTTATTGACATATTGAACAACGTCAAACATTCTCAGCCTTGATAGTTTTTGATATAACTGCACTTTTCTGATCGGGCCACCTGGCAAATGTACATCACACAATTTTTTCCATGCGTCTGCTGCTGTTGTGCATGCCTTTATATGCATTAACTGCGTTGCTTTTAAATTTAAAAACAAACTTGCCAGGGCCTTTTGAGCCATCTTCTGGCTTTACATATTGACCACAAACGACTTTCCATAGATCTGCTGTTATAAGCACACTTCGCATTAAAATGCTCCATACGTCGTAATTGTCGTCGCCTAATTTTTCTATTTGAATTGACACACTCATTTTGTCGAATTCCGCAAATTAGTTTTTATTTATTTCGAGTTTCAACCGGACGCGTGTTAGTCCACTTAATTACTTTGAATTATTCAAACCGAAAACTTAGCTTGCTGAAGGCCCATAACCAACTGTTAGTGATTTACCGTACGATCAGGACAACCGTTATGTGCTTCTAGACCGACCGAGCAAATAAACACAGGAACGTAGTGGTGTAATTGACGGTTTAATTGAAACTGAGTAATAGGAATTTCACAATGACTTCTTAAGCTATAATTGAGCGTTGCCAGATCAAAACATATAAAGCTTATTTAAATTATAACGTAATTTCAACAATAATAATAATAATAATAATAATAATAATAATAATACAGTATAATTCGCTTAGCTGCATCGATAGTTAGCTGCATCGGCAAGATATCTGCATTATTTTTCCATTTTTTTGTGTGAATAGAAAATTTGTACGAAAATTCATACGTTTGCTGCATCGCAGATAACAGCCTTTTTAACTTAAGTGCATCATATCAGCTGTTTTTTTGCCAATTTCAATGAATATCATCAAAGTTAGCTGCGCCATCTATGAATCATTTTTGCATATCTAAAAGATGGCAAGAATGCCAACTCGTTTCAGTATCTGCGCATGTCCGTTTTTGTTTTTGCTTTGATCGTGATTTTTGTGTTTTTGTTTCTTATGACACAAAGTTATTAAAATGGGTAAAACAAAGCGTGTCGTTGGACTAACACTAAAGGAAAAGCTTCAAATAATCGAGTTAGTGACCAACAAAGTGGACAAAAAGGAAATTTGTGCCAAGTTCAAATGCGACAGATCCACAGTCAACCGCATTTTACAAAAAACAAATGAAATTCATGAAGCTGTGGCCGCGTCAGGTTTAAAAAGAAAGCGTCAAAGAAAAGGAGCGCACGACTTAGTAGAAGAAGCCTTATACATTTGGTTCGGACAGCAGGAATCAAAGAACGTAATTCTTGACCGGCACGTCATATTAGCAAAAGCGAAAGAATTTTGCCAAAAATTTAACGACGCCTTTGAACCTGACGCCAGCTGGCTTTGGCGCTGGCGCAAGCGCCACAATATAAAGTATGGCAAAAAAAGTGTTTTAATCAATTCACCATCACTTAAATTTATATGTCGATCTTACTTATCATTAAGAATGAAATTATCAGTTCCTTTTATGTTTAACATTGTTATAAAGAAATAAATTCTTTATTTTTCCTTAAAAAAAAAAAATTAAGTTAGCTGCATTTTTAAGTTACCTGCATCGAGGCATTGTGCAAAGTACTCGAGGCAGCTAAGCGAATTATACTGTAATTATTCGTTTCAAGTATTTATTGTGACTGATCTAGAGTACAATGTTACTGCACGCAGCGCGACTCTTCGCATTCCAGAAATTCCTTCTGTGATTTCATATTCTGATGAAATTGTAATATTGCGGTAAAATTCTGTCGAGCGCTGCGGCAGAGGCACGAACAGCTCACTCAACTCACTCTGCAGCTGAGTGAGGTCCGATCGAGTGGTCATAAATAGTGTGTTAGAGAGAGATGACAATGTGGCACACGCCAGTGTGTATAGCCATTAGAGAATATGATGAAGAAGGGACATGTAAGAAGATCCCTTCAGTGAAGTTTGACTGCTGACGTCGATCGGAACTTGCTGCGCTGACGCACAAAATCGCGAAGTGAATAAATAATATGGATGAGACTCCTGTTTCGCCGACATCAGAAGTGGGATCGCCTTCGCCACGAGAGACCAGATCTGATCAGTATATGGCTGCGTTGGAGGCACAAAACCGTAACCTCATGGAAATAATAAGAACCATGCACGCACCGAGAGCATCGGCGTCAAATGAAAAGTCCTTGCACGTCACACTGCCAAAATTCTGCGCTGACAGCGCTGGAGCAGATCCATCTGCATGGTGCACCACCGTGGATTTAATCTTTGCAGATAATGCGCTTGTAGGCAGTGCACTCGTAATAGCGTTAAGCGTTAATAGCGTTAGAAGGCAGTGCATCGCAATGGCTGTCGCAGATATGCTTCGCTGGCATCACGTGGCCGCAGTTTAAAGAACTGTTCATACAGCGATTCGTAGGAATGGAGACGTCGGCTGCTATTTTGATGAACGTTTTGAACGGACGTCCAACACCTGGAGAGAGCTTTGCCCAGTATGGAAGTCGCATTGTCACCTTGTTGCTGTCTAAGTGGAAGGCCAAGGATTTGGAGGAGATTGCGGTTTCGGTAGCGTTGGCTCACATGGCACAAATCGATAATAATTTGTTGCGTTGGGTGTTTACGACTAATGTGGCTACGCGCAATGAGCTTCAGCAACAACTGCAAGCTTACGCCTTCAAGAAACGTAACAACGAAGATGATTCTGGCCCAGAAAAAAAGTTAAGAATGCAGTTGCAGACCATGTGCCATTTTTGTGGGAAAGCTGGCCACAAATTCGCCGAATGCCGTGCTCGAAAGGAAGGTACATCAAACACAAAAGGAAGAAACTACAGCGAAAGCAACACGCCTGGGTTAAAAGATCGTTCGAACATAAAATGTTTTAAATGCGACGAAATGGGACATGTGGCGTCTGTATGTCCCAAAGGCCACAACAAATACATCGAAAAGCGAGTTGACGTGTGCGAAACTAAGTGAGCCAAGTGGACTGTGTTTTTCAATTGGGTGAGCCCTTTCCATTTTTTTTTGATTCGGACGCCGAATGTTCTTTAATAAAATTAAAATAAATTAAGTAACAAATTGACATATTGGTTTCGTTTTATTGATTAAATCTAATAAATTTAGTATGTACAAATCCAAAGTTATCAAAGCCGTTCAAAATAATGCACATGAGAATAGTTTGGAAATACTCTTTGACATCAATATAGAAGTAAGCGATAATGATAAATGTAAATTAAGAAATATATTGGAAAAGTATGCCGATAGTTTCGTAACTGGAATACCAAATAAGGCGCATTGAAAATTCGTTTAAGTAATAAAAATAAAAGTGTTCAAGGGCGCCCATAGCGACTCAGTTTCCATTGCTACAGATTTTGGATCAAATAGATCGTTTGCGGTGTGGTAAATATTTTTTTCATTTGTTTTAGACATGGCCAGCGGATTCTATAGAAGAGTCAAGTATGTCTTTCCTTAGAGCTC
>NW_001845076.1:0-5698 GCF_000001215.4 Drosophila melanogaster | reverse complement strand
GGTCTAATTTAGTTTTATGAATTTTTTGTCTTTTCATTTCAGTTCATAAGAAGTCAGCTAAGTAGCCGAGTGGCGTCTGGAGCTCAGAGCTTCTGCTCTGCTTGAAACGGTTTATTCGAATAATAAAAGTGTGCTGAAGTTGGGTTCAGCTAACCCGCACATACATTGCTTATCCGAACCTGAAGCCGAAATTCGTCTATTCGTATCGCTATTTCGCTCCATTCCATTCTTGTCGTAAAAAAAAAAAAGTTTTTATTAAGCTTTCTTCTAATCCATATTATTTTTTTTTTAAATCTGGTTTAAACGATTTGCCCTATTTATATAACGTCTTTTGATGATCTTGTTATGCTTAACATAAATTGTAAACAGAAATTGTAGAAGTAGTACTATTGTAATGATCAGCAATAAGATCCACAACGCATTTATATCGTCTATGTGATCTATAATTTTTACGTTATTAACTACGTTGGCAGTATTGTTCTTTGCCTCACTAGAATCGCTAAACCATCCCATTTTTTTTTGTTTATTTTCAATGAAACGTTTTTTTTTTTTTATGAGTTTTTTCTCATTATTATGATATTAATTTATTCTTCTAGAAAATCAAAAATAAAAAAATGTTTACGTTTAATGAAGATAAGAATTTATATATTCTGTCATTAAAAAAAAAAATTTTGCAGCTGAATATATATATACTCAGTAGCGGAGACGTGGAAATATTAGTTGTTAATAAATGTGGTTGGCTCACAATAAATGAATAATTTAGAATAATTAATTCATCTAACGATAAGGAAGCTAAATTAAGCAAAATTGAAGCTGTTACATACACAATCAAAAAACTAAGCATGACACTACTGGACAGACCCCTGCTCACATTTTTCTTTACTCTGGTCGACCAATTTTAGACACTCAAAAAATTAAAGAGAGGCAAATAGAACAAATAAATAGTGACAGACAAGAATTTGATATAGACACTCGATATATTGTAGAAAAGGTCCTCTACAGAAAGGAGAATTGGAAAACTCATTTAAAGCAAACGAAAATGTAGAACAAATAGACTCCGATCAGTATAAAATCACTAATTCCTATAAAACACAGTTTAAGAAAAAGAAAACGTTTAAAAAAGTCCCAATTTCACAGGAAATTGATAATGATGATGTTACTTCTATTATTTGGGACGGCCCACACCCAACAAATTTAGATAAACAACATTGACATCAATCACGGCTATCTCCTTTTTTCAAGTAAACCAATTTAAGTACCATCAGCATTTGAATAGCATTGCCTAAAAATTAATTTAGCTGAAATTAACTAGTCGAAGTGTTATTGGCTGATATTATTTTGGCTATATAATACAAAACAACACAGGCACACCCCGTATGAAATATCTGTATAATAAATGACGTAAAGAATTAGCGGAATAACTATTCACAAAAAAAAATAGACAGGAGCGTGTACTCTTGAACGTAATACAAGGCAAATTAAATAACGTTAACAGCCAAAACATACTACTGATTAAAACATCAACTAGGTGAATTTCAAAGACAACGAACTACTAATTATATCACACATACCCATTAACCAGACACTGATCAACACACTTAAAATTATACCTTATCCTGATCAAAACGGATACCAGTTCGATTACTCAGACCATGAATCTTACTTTAAAAATAAAAACAAAATCTTTAATCAAAAAAATGAAGAAATAAATAATGATTGCATCACAAACATCCAATTTGCAATTTCATTTGAATACCCACAAAAGAAATGATTAAATAAGTTGAGCCAAATATAATTTTAACATGGAATTTAACTGAAACTAGCATAGTAGAAAACTGTCAAAAATTGAACAACAATGTCAAGATAAAGGGAAATAGACTTAACACCGTTATACGCACCACTGGATATAATTAAGATAAAGACGATAACACACATATTTTATATTATTATAACACTTATTATTATTGTACTTATTATACTATACGGATTATCAAAATATGTAACCTATAACACATTTATAATTTTATATACGAAAATAAGAAAACAACCGAAAACAAATCAAAAACAACCTCAAGCACGTGGTTGCCTCATAGGCATCGACAATTTCTAAAGGTTATATCACTAGCTGCTTTTTCAATAACTTCAGACTTATGCCTGATACCTGGGGCGGTCGAAAATCAAGTGAGCGAGCGCCGTTTGTAAATCTGCCTGCGTGGCCAACTTCGCTTCCAGGAATTTACGTTGGAAGTGCAAGAACGTTTTCTCGCGGATTACATTGACGTACGTTCGACTTTTTGGTCGCAACTGAACATCTTGTGTGAACGAGAGGGTAGATGACCGACGAATAGAAACTTTCCTTGAATATTCTGTAACTCAGCCGCTCAGCCGTAATATTTGCAAACTTACCTCGCTAGATGGTACTCTTTACGCTTTCAAATATTAATTGTACCCTACAACCACAGTTAACTGCTCGAGAGTCGTATCTTAAAAAGCTGTTAACTGAAATTCGTCTATTTTTTCCGATCTGTATATCCTTAAGATGATATATGCCCATTGTCTTATTTTTCTCATTCGCTCATAGTATGCTGGTCTTACTTTTTTTAATAACCTTCCACTTAACAAATACGGGGGCTAAGTTTACTACTGAATTTATTGACTGCATTGCTCTGAGCAAAGTTTCGAGCAAATACCGTGTCACCTACATTCAGCTGTACGCTTTGACTTCGCAGATTGTACCGCTGAGCGTTAGTCTCGTGCGTCGTTGCTATCTTAGTTTTAGCGTCTTGTCGAGCTAACTGTGAAATATCCGAATATTTTAAGGCTACATCGTCTGTCAGGGTCGAGCTGACGAAGTAGTTCATAATCTCTTCCGTTTAAAATCATATTCTGACCGAAGCAAAGGTAATACGGGGTAAAGGTAAAAAACTTATTTTGCCTAACGCCGAAACTGCGCTAGGCATCGGCTACAACTCCTCGCTATAACGGTCCTTTCAAAGCTACAAATATAAACTGAACAATCAACGCACAATTAGAGGCTGATGCAACATTATCGTTATGGTGAAATCTATTCCTAGAATGTTCGAGACCATGTATGCTCAAAGTGTGTGCGTAGCATGTGTATGAGCTTATTTTATAATACGTGTTCATCATGTATGTGGACTACTGAGTTGTTGTTGTTGTGGCCCTTGATGCCGTTGTCATTCAGCGGAATCTGGACGTTTTCAGGGGAGTTGTGAATGTGGGGTGGTAACTCCTACCCCCCAAGACTGAGAAGAGGGCCATAACGAAGGAATGGCGTGATCGGGTATGACTGGTGATGAGGCCGGAATGAAGATTGTCATTCTTTGTTATTACAAAGGTATGATTCCCGCGGAGAGAAAAAAAAATACACTCAAACATGCGTATGGTACTTTAAGGTGTGTTCCATTTTATCGTGAAGCTCCGTATTTGTCTTTCATAATCCTTGTCGATATTGAAACCAGCTTCTGACAGATTGTTGAGTAATTTAGGTAGCTCCGGGGTCATGATGTTGACGATGTCTTCATGGTTAGATGTATTAAAGATGGCTTTTTGCAAGTCTCACATATTTACATGATGAATTCTATTATATTCTTCCTTAAATTACAATGTTTGTGTGTTCTTACTCGCTATAATAGAGTATTTTAATAGAGAAAAAAATTTAATCATTATTTGTATTGTGTTTAGGGAAATTAAGTTGTAAACATTTTCTTATTTTGATTTTATGACTTTTTTTTGTATTTATATATAAACTTAGGAATTATTTTTAGTTCCGCACTAATAAGGTTTCTGTACATTCCAAAATTTTTTTCTTGTTATTAACATTATTTATTTCTTTAGCAATTTGAGTTTTCTGTGTAACGTATCCATGTATGTTTGTTGTTATTCAGGTTATATTTTGAATTCTCTACTTGTGTCCTAATTGGGTCTTAATTTTAGTTTTATGAATTTTTTGTCTTTTCATTTCAGTTCATAAGAAGTCAGCTAAGTAGCCGAGTGGCTCTGGAGCTCAGAGCTTCTGCTCTGCTTGAAACGGTTTATTCGAATAATAAAAGTGTGCTGAAGTTGGGTTCAGCTAACCCGCACATACATTGCTTATCGAACCTGAACCTATTCGTATCGCTATTTCGCTCCATTCCATTCTTGTCGTAAAAAAAAAAAGTTTTTATTAAGCTTTCTTCTAATCCATATTATTTTTTTTTTAAATCTGGTTTAAACGATTTGCCCTATTTATATAACGTCTTTTGATGATATTGTTATGCTTAACATAAATTGTAAACAGGAATTGTAGAAGTAGTACTATTGTAATGATCAGCAATAAGATCCACAACGCATTTATATCGTCTGTGTGATCTATAATTTTTACGTTATTAACTACGTTGGCAGTATTGTCCTTTGCCTCACTAGAATCGCTAAACCATCCCATTTTTTTTTGTTTATTTTCAATGAAACGTTTTTTTTTTTTTATGAGTTTTTTCTCATTATTATGATATTAATTTATTCTTCTAGAAAATCAAAAATAAAAAAATGTTTACGTTTAATGAAGATAAGAATTTATATATTCTGTCATTAAAAAAAAAAATTTTGCAGCTGAATATATATATACTCAGTAGCGGAGACGTGGAAATATTAGTTGTTAATAAATGTGGTTGGCTCACAATAAATGAATAAATTAGAATAATTAATTCATCTAACGATAAGGAAGCTAAATTAAGCAAAATTGAAGCTGTTACATACACAATCAAAAAACTAAGCATGACACTACTGGACAGACCCCTGCTCACATTTTTCTTTACTCTGGTCGACCAATTTTAGACACTCAAAAAATTAAAGAGAGGCAAATAGAACAAATAAATAGTGACAGACAAGAATTTGATATAGACACTCGATATATTGTAGAAAAGGTCCTCTACAGAAAGGAGAATTGGAAAACTCATTTAAAGCAAACGAAAATGTAGAACAAATAGACTCCGATCAGTATAAAATCACTAATTCCTATAAAACACAGTTTAAGAAAAAGAAAACGTTTAAAAAAGTCCCAATTTCACAGGAAATTGATAATGATGATGTTACTTCTATTATTTGGGACGGCCCACACCCAACAAATTTAGATAAACAACATTGACATCAATCACGGCTATCTCCTTTTTTCAAGTAAACCAATTTAAGTACCATCAGCATTTGAATAGCATTGCCTAAAAATTAATTTAGCTGAAATTAACTAGTCGAAGTGTTATTGGCTGATATTATTTTGGCTATATAATACAAAACAACACAGGCACACCCCGTATGAAATATCTGTATAATAAATGACGTAAAGAATTAGCGGAATAACTATTCACAAAAAAAAATAGACAGGAGCGTGTACTCTTGACCGTAATACAAGGCAAATTAAATAACGTTAACAGCCAAAACATACTACTGATTAAAACATCAACTAGGTGAATTTCAAAGACAACGAACTACTAATTATATCACACATACCCATTAACCAGACACTGATCAACACACTTAAAATTATACCTTATCCTGATCAAAACGGATACCAGTTCGATTACTCAGACCATGAATCTTACTTTAAAAATAAAAACAAAATCTTTAATCAAAAAAATGAAGAAATAAATAATGATTGCATCACAAACATCCAATTTGCAATTTCATTTGAATACCCACAAAAGAA
>NW_001845214.1:0-3755 GCF_000001215.4 Drosophila melanogaster | reverse complement strand
TAAAAGAATGTTCCATTTGAATGGACAAGCGAATGCAATGATGCATTCGAATATCTCAAAAGGGAATTAATGAAACCAACACTTCTTCAGTACCCAGATTTCAGCAAACAATTTTGAATAACCACAGATGCTAGTAAACAAGCATGTGGAGCGGTATTACCTCAAGACCATAACTGGTCAACAGCTACCAGTGGCATACGCTTCAAGAAGCTTTACAAAAGGCGAAAGTAATAAGTCCACTACAGAGCAGGAGCTAGCAGCTATTCACTGGGCAATAAATCACTTCAGACCATACGTATATGGTAGGCATTTCTTAGTACAAAGTGACCATAGGCCCCTATCATATCTTTTTTCGATGAGAAACTTTTTTTCGAAATTAACCAGAATGAGACTAGACTTGGAGGAGTTTGAATTCACAGTAGAATACCTCAAGGGGAAAGATAATCATGTTGCAGACGCTTTGTCCCGAATAACCAACGGAAAACTTAAAGCAATGAAAAGACAAATACTAAAGGTCACAACAAGATCTACAACAAGACAGAAAAATACCTGCGCAGGTGAAAAATTTCATGAACCAAATAAGAAAGCAAATATAAAAATGTCCAATATCTATCAGGTAATCAATAACATTGATGCCAAAAAATATGTTATACTCAAAATAGACAAACATAAGTGCTTGTTAAAAAGAGGAAAACACATTATAACACGTTTTGATCGACTAATTTTTATTCTAATGAAATAATCGATTTAGATCAATTCTTTCAAAGGCTTAATGAAGAAGCAAGAATAAATAGCATCATTCAAACACAATTGCCACCAAGTGAACAAATCTTCGAATTTGTCACTATAAAGAATTTTAGGGAAAAGTGCAATAAAATACTAAAAAATTTAAAAATAGCGCTATTAAACAAGGTAACTAAGATAGATAAAAATTATAAGGTTCAAATACTTCAATACTGTCTAAATATCATGATGATCCGTCAGAAGAAGGCCATTCAGGAATTTCTCGAACCCTGAAAAAAATAAAAAACTATTATTATTGGCCACAATGTTAAAACATGTTTAAAATGCCAACAAGCAAAGACAACAAAAGATACTAAAACACCTTTGACAATAACGGAAACGCCAGCAACAGCATTTGATATAGTTTTGATAGATAACATTGGTACACTGCCAAGATCAGAAAATGGAAATGAGTATGCTGTTACTATCATTTGCGATTTAACAAAATATTTGGTAATGGTACCTAATCCAAATAAAAGAGCAAGATCAGTTGCTAAGGCTATATTCGAAAATTTTATTCTAAAGTACGGTCCAATGAACACAATCATAACGGACATGGGAACGGAATATAAAAACCAAAATTATAGGCGACTTGTGCAAATATATGAATATAAAACATTACTTCAACAGCACACCATCACCAGACATTAGGAACAATAGAACGAAGTCACAGAACATTCAACGAGTATGTTCGCTCATATATATCTCACAAAACCGATTGGGATAAATGGATACAATATTTTACTTATTGTTTCAACACAACACCATCGGTAGTTCATGAATATTGTCCATATGAATTAGTATTTGGAAGATTACCAAGACAGTTCATAGATTTTAACAGGATAAATCTACCTATTTACAACATGGATGACTATTCAACAGAAGTTAAGCTAAGATTAGAAATAGCACATAGAAGAGCTAAAAATATGTTAGACAAGGCATAAGCCGATAGAAAAATAAAATATGATAGAAATATTAGTAAATTTGAATTAAAAATAGGAGATAAGATATTACTTAAAAACGAAACGGGTCATAAACTTGACAATAATTATTTAGGACCATATTTAGTTTCAGAAATAGGAGATAATGACAACATTACAATTATAGGAAATAAAAATAAAAAACAAAGAGTGTCCATAAAAATAGGTTAAAAATTTTTAATTTCCAATACATTTTGTTTGGTTGGCCAACCACAAATAAGAAACTAATAAAAACACTAAAATAAAAAAAGCTTTACTTTTGAAATACAATCTAAATAAATATATTTTTTAATATTTCTTTACTCATTCATTTCAAATACTAATATAAATACTAAAAAAAAAACATTATTTATTATATATTTATATTATTTATATTTACAATATTATATGTATGTCGGGATTTTACTTGGTTTGTAGGATTTAATGTTAATTATAAGGTTCTCTGTGTATACGCTATGAAAATAAATGATGGTAAGAAGGAATGAGGAGAGAGAGAGAGTTTCTGTATAAGAGCGCTGTGGGGAAAAAGAGCGAAGATCCCTGCTGAGCGTGGCGCAATGTGAGGTGAGGAGGAAGAAGGAACAAGAAGAGGAAAGACAGTTGGATTTGACCTCCGATGAGAATAGACGTGACCATTGCGACTCGCTGCGCGACAGTGAAATAAATGATTAAATATGAACGATGCTAATAAAAATTCATCTCCAACATGTACATATATACTTGAAAATAACTTCATATTATTACGTATGAACATAATATACTTATAATATATAATATACTTATTATATACGAACATAATAATATTAATAATAATAATATTAATATTAATATATTATATTATTAATATTAATAATAATATTAATATAATAAGACAACCAATAAGTAAACTTAAGATCACCCTAGATCCTTAAGTCCATCCTAATCCTAAATATGAAAATCCTAAATATTAGGGGTCGCACTTGACTCCCATTGGTTATCGAGTATGAACTTCATACATACATATTGCAGATATAGCACTTCGCTGTCACGAGCGATCGGCCTGCAGACCACGCTAAGTTCAGTTATAAAATAAAAATAGATCAAGAAGTACACGTTGTGAAGAAAAATAAAATAAAGATGAAAATAACTAACAACGTTTGTAATTAATTAACTACACTAGGACATCGTTGATATTTGGCATAGGGTATTTGTCTTTTACGGTTTTCTCGTTTAACTTTCAATAGTCTATTACCAACCTCCATTTTTTGTTACTGAAGCGTCAGGTTTTTTTGACACCAGAAAAATGGGTACACCCCATGGACAGTGGCTGTGCCTAATAATGTCTTGTTCTAACATGTTGGTGATCTGTCTTTGAATTTCCTGTCTTTCTACTGGACTATACCGGACTGGCTTTGAATGTAGTGGAATTTCGTCTGTAGTCTGTATTTTGTGCTTAACAAGATTAGTAAAAGTCAAGTTGTCCCCCTCTTGGTGGAACAATTTTGGAAACCTTTTACAGAGACTCTTTAATGCAGTAAATTCTTCTGCGTTTAAATGGTCTGTCTTTAGTTTAATAATTATATTCTTTTTGTCTTGTGGGGTGTTGTTGCTAAACTCGGATATAGCATTTACCTCGATAAAATCGTTTCCGGTATATCTCTCAACCTGTAGTTTTGCGTCAAGACACAATTTCTGTTAATCTTGAGAAATGTTGACTACTTCCATAAAACTGGAGTTGTCTATAGCTTGGTATAGACTGTAGTTAATTAGAATTCCAATACTTCTGATGTAGTTAATAAAGTCTCAAAACGCAGTTGGTCATTTTATCTTTATTTGGTTTTTATTAAGCGAGTGTACATTCCAGATCTATTCCTGATTTATGACTGATCTTAGTGTGGTCTACAGGCAGATCTCTTGTGACAGCCAAGTGCTGACACTAGCAAATTCTGCAATATGTATGTATGAAGTTCATACTCGATAACCAATGGGAGCCGAGTGCGACCCCTAAAGGCG
>NW_001845433.1:0-2811 GCF_000001215.4 Drosophila melanogaster | reverse complement strand
CTTGGGATAAACTGTGGCTGTTGCATCAGGTGTGATAAAAAGCGGTAGGTGGTCGGAGCTGAGCTCAGCAACGGAACGTATATCAGCATGCATATGCCCAGTATGCCCCTGCTGACAGCAAAATCGATATATCCTGAGGAGCCTCTATTATCGTACGGGAATTTTGTAGGACCTCCGGTTGCTAGGATCTATATCTGAGCTTAGGACGCGAGTTGCACCTTGTGGGCTATTGGTTTGCCCATTGCGCAAATGTTGATGCGAAGTCCTGGATGCCGTCAGCAGCATCGTGTTCGCAGGAGGACCTGTAGGTGACACACACGTCGTCAGCAAATGTGGCCAACATTGACGTCCCGGGTAGGCTAACGTCTGGCTGTGGCATGTCGTAGCTTTACAGGCATTAAAGCAGCGGTCCAAGTACACTTCCCTGTGGTACTCCGGCTGCCACATTATGCTCATTTGACAAAGCCGAGTGGAATAGTACCGTAAATCTTCTCTTTTCGAGATACGACCTCAGGAGTCCAAAGTATGGTGCAGGCAGCGTATTCCAAATATTGAGCAGGAGACCGGAGTACCACACCCGATCGAACGCCTCACGTACATCCAGGAAGATTGCATTGCAGTACTCCTTGTTTTAGAAAGCCGATAGGATTTGCTCGACCACTAGTTGTTCTATCGTCCAGCACGAAAGCCAAACTGATGCTCGGGCAGGATACCCTTCGCTTCCATAATCCTGACCAGCCGGGCAGCAATCAGTCTCTCTAACACCGTTCGTTCCGAAGATACCATGGAGCTCCAGTAATGATTCTCAGAATCCTAGACTGTGCTCGCTGTACTATGTCGATGTTGCTTCTCGATGCGTTGCCCCATAGCTCGGAACCATAGGTCCATATGGGTTTCAAAACGGAGTTATATAAGAGGACATTGTACTCCAGTCTTAGGGGAGAGCGAACGTTTATAAGCCAGTGTAGATCCCTTGCTTTCATTCTGAGGTGCGTCGTCTTAGCCTCTATGTGTTTCCGCCAGGTAAGCCTCTTGTCCAGATGAATACCTAAGTATGTTACGTTATCGGCTTGTGGGATGCGCGTGTGGTTCATTACCAAGGGCGGGCAGCTTTGTTTGTTTATGTACTACACAAGTTAGATGGCGCGCTAGTTGAGTCGTAGCTTTTACTGGGTATCTGGATCGACTTAGTATTGCAGTGTCATCACCGAATGTGGATATCGTTAGCTGGTAGTTTGTTCGGGTGTCCGCCGTGTCAAGGCTGTATAGAATTGGGCCTAGAACACTTCCTTGAGACACTCCGGCTTCTATAGTACAATCGCTTGAAGTGCTTGAACTGCATCTAACCGCGAACACTCTTTTATATAGGTAAGACTTTAGAAGCTTGTGTATGTTTTGAGGCAGCAGTTTGATTATTTTTGTTGGGGTGATGGGGGGTGCTGGTCCTGGAAAATTCCTAGTTTGCTGAAAAAAAAAGAGCACTCGAAAAAACACTCGAAGACTTGTAGAATTAGCGCGGGCGCGACCGGCGTATGCTTTATTGTTCGAGGTAGTTTTACACACTAAAGCTTATTCTAATGCGTTGGGTTCTCCCAAGCGCAGCGGAGACTCCTCGGAGACTCTGTGGTGAAGAGCGGGTGAGCGTAAGAGGGAGTGGAGAACGTAAGAGGGAGCGGAGAGCGGGTGACAGTCCAAACCCCGTAACTCGAACATTCCGCCCCCCTTGCAATCACTGGGGTTGCAACATAGCCATCCTACGGCAAGCTGCAGGCACCGGACACGATCCACCCAAACACGGTCTTTTGAGCGACCGGCATTCCCTCGTCGAAGGTCAGGAATCCGGATTGGATAACTTTAGGATAAATGTCTGCTCCTAAGACCATGGATACGGTAGCAGGCCGATGGAACCCGTCATCCGCCAGCATGATGTCCCTGTACTTGGACACTACGGTGTCGCTCAATGCCCGGAAAGGTGTACGGGTCCGCACCCTGGGCTCGATCTTGAGCACGACCTCGAGCTTCGTGTTCGCGTCGATCCTGGAGCGAATCGTCGTCGTGCAGACCTTCTCGTCGCCAACATTGGTCATCGAAAGCTTAAAGGCTGACGCCAACGAAGCGTCGATGCAGCTCATGGGGCTGCACGGATCGATGAGTGCTGCGGTCTCGAAGGTCTTCGTCCCGGTCTCCAACTTGACCAGCGCTGTGGGAAGGATGTTCACGCTGTGGCGTTGCAGCAGCGACGAGAGCGATGGGCCTGGCGTCGTCGATTCCGGTCGTCGTGGCGGTGAACTCCTACGCTGAGTTGGCGGATGACGGGTTCCATCGGCCTGCTACCGTATCCATGGTCTTAGGAGCAGACATTTATCCTAAGGTTATCCAATCCGGATTCCTGACCTTCGACGAGGGAATGCCGGTCGCTCAAAAGACCGTGTTTGGGTGGATCGTGTCCGGTGCCTGCAGCTTGCCGTAGGATGGCTATGTTGCAACCCCAGTGATTGCAAGGGGGGCGGAATGTTCGAGTTACGGGGTTTGGACTGTCACCCGCTCTCCGCTCCCTCTTACGTTCTCCACTCCCTCTTACGCTCTCCCGCTCTGCACCACAGAGTCTCCGAGGAGTCTCCGCTGCGCTTGGGAGAACCCAACGCATTAGAATAAGCTTTAGTGTGTAAAACTACCTCGAACAATAAAGCATACGCCGGTCGCGCCCGCGCTAATTCTACAAGTCTTCGAGTGTTTTTTCGAGTGCTCTTTTTTTTCAACAAACTAGGAATTTTCCAGGACCAGCACCCCCCATCACCCCAACATTTTGCT
>NW_001845334.1:0-3129 GCF_000001215.4 Drosophila melanogaster | reverse complement strand
ATTGTTAATTCCCTTTCACATAAGAAGAAAGAGAAAAGAGAACACAAACACTAATAATGCCCAAAAAGACCCCCTCTCACTCACCAATACTACTGCAAGCAGTTGTGGCGCCAAAAGCAGCATCTCGGAGGGCAAATTGTCTTCTCCTCCGTCCACCTCACCCACATATGAGGGGAAATTACTCACAAAACTTGCTCACACTAATGCTGCTGCCCACACCCACATCGACGCTACTCGAAGAGAGAAAATACCCACCTTAGCGATCTGCACTAATGCAGCCGCAGCCATAAATACGGACACAGATTTGAGAGGCGCCAAAACGAGCGATGCAATGGGAAGTTTCCCCTCTCTCTCGCACAGGTACAATAGCATAGAGAAAAATCTCAGCTCTTCCACCAAAATTGGACCCAATGCTTCTTCCCCTTCTTCTCATGCACACACACATACTAGCAAATCCACTGACATAAGCTTAGAAAGCCACTCAAAATGTCCCGCGCTTGCCAATACTGACGCACTCTCCAAAAAAGCCAATGTTAATGACAGTGGGGAAATATTCTCCCCACTTATACAAATTGACGAACGCAAGCAAGAGGAAAGGCCTTGCACAACTATCAACGCTTTTTAGTCGATTTTCAAACCCAAGCCGAACGTTACTAAACTAAGTCTAAATAGGAAACCCACCAATCCCACTAGAAATACTGGGAAAGAAAGCATCTCCCCTCACAAAAAGAGCTCTTCTTTATCCGCTCAGGATGATTTAAATTTAAATTTAAACCCCAAATCCAGCGCCATGCCCACTGTGGTGAATTTACCAGCAGCCCGCATCCTAAGGCGGCCTGCAGCCAAGCGGGATTTATTTAAATCATCATCCTCCCGAAGCCCAGACGAGCAGCCTATGAGTTTTTCGGAAGTGGTTGCTGGCACGGGTTCAATTTTTGCGGCACCCTGTGTCCCGGCACCTCTAACGAAAACTCCAGGCAAGCGGACAAACGACGATCTGGACTGCTCCAACTTTAAGACGCCCAATAAAAAATTATGCGCGACTTCCAACTTTGTAACTCCCAGCATTTTTCCGCCGCTCATCACTCCCGTTTTCAAGAGCAAGGCAGCTCAATCTGTTTACGAGGAATCCAAAGCCAGAAATGGACCCCCCCCCCGCCGACCATCGCCTGCAGCATCAATGCCTCTGCTCGCAGCGCAGCGGCGCCACCCGGGATTACCCCCCTACCCCCTCAAAACACAGATACAGAGCTGCCTCCATGGAAAATCGTGCCCCAGAGCCGTAGAGCACCCCCTATACTCGTCAATGATGTAAAGGAAATTGTCCCGCTACTGGAAAAGCTGAACTACACAGCAGGAGTCTCCAGCTATACTACCAGGGCTATAGAAGGAAACGGGGTCAGGATACAGGCCAAGGACATGACCGCCTATAACAAAATTAAAGAAGTCCTGGTGGCCAACGGACTTCCTTTATTCACCAACCAGCCCAAGTCCGAGAGAGGATTCCGACACCTCCATCATTCCACACCATGCTCGTGGATAGTCGAGGAGCTGCTGAAGCTCGGTTTCCAAGCGCGCTTCGTCAGAAACATGACGAATCCAGCTACAGGTGGCCCCATGCGAATGTTTGAAGTGGAGATCGCCATGACCAAAGATGGCAGCCATGATAAAATTTTCTCACTCAAACAAATCGATGGGCAAGAGGTGGATATTGAAAGGAAAAACAGGACACAGGAGCCGGTTCAGTGCTACAAATGCCAGGGCTTCAGACATGCCAAAAATTCATGCATGAGGCCGCCTAAATGCATGAAATGCGCTGGCGATCACCTGTCATCCTGCTGCACAAAGCCAAAATCCACCCCCGCCACCTGCATCAACTGCTCTGGGGAGCATATTAGTGCTTATAAAGGATGCCCCGCCTACAAGGCCGAAAAACGAAAGCTGGCGGCTAACATCGTTGACACAAACAAAATAAGGACAATCAAAGACGCAACTAATCACTTTTATAAACGACAAGGCCCCCCTCCACGTAATAATACCCCTCGACTACCGCATAGCTCAGCATTCCTGACCAAGTCAATCGCTGAAGCTCGCCAGGAGGCCGCCAAAAAGTCGATGCTAAATCCTTATTGGCAAAACTCGAACGACAGAAGGCCACGTTTTTCCTCCCATGACACTGCCATTCAGAAACGGCTAAACAAATGGCGCCGAAACTCTAATAAGATACCCAAAAAGGGTAGGATAGCCTCAAAGGACAATGCAAAGCCAAGACCGGCATCCAAGACAAGCAACCCAGCGCAAAGACATCTGGAAAAATACCAGGACATGCTCCGAAACGAAAGGAGTGAAGAAATTGACCATGAACCTGAAAAAGGTACTCCTATTCCCAGCCGAGTTGGCAACGACAGCCCTCCGACCACCAGCAGAGCCGCCAGAGCCAACTTTAAACCAAGAATTATCGATGAGGCTACGCCATCGCCAAGAAACTCCAATCCTTACCTACAGAAGAGCTTCTCGGACGACCCCACCATTAACCTAGCTAATAGAGTCGATAATTTAGAAAAGAAAATTGACATTTTAATGGCTTTAATCATACAAGGAAGCAATAACAATAATCTTGACATTGATACATCCATCTAAATTTACACTTACACTTATTTACACTTATTTATATTTACATCTATTATAACTATATATATCCGCCACAAAAGCGCACGTCTGTCCACCTTCATAATTTTCTAACTATCATCACCTTCCTCGACGCAAAGCTTAAACCTGTTGAAAAACAAATCAATTAGATGGATGACATAAAAACGTAAATAAATAATCCTCTCACCTCAAGCATCCGGATAAAAAAGGCAAGACAACGCACTCCAACTCCTGATGAAGCTATGTGAAGAAAACTACACCAGGATTCAAAAGTCGAATCGGAGAATGGACATGAGAAGATCTGTGCGGCAGAGGCATGATGAATAGAGGCGACTCGCTGCAACAAAATATGCACAACGCCACTTACCTGAATCTTCTGCGGCGCAGTCTTTTTATGCACCATCATCTCCGCCGCAATCCCTTCACACAGCTCCACAACATAAGACGCGCCACCAAAGCTGCCTCCTTAAGATCAATGCT
>NW_001845042.1:0-7123 GCF_000001215.4 Drosophila melanogaster | reverse complement strand
AACCCACGCATCTGTGGCAGGCATAGGTGCGGACCTGTGATCGGCATCGGAACGAAAACCACTTAATGTAAACACGTCCTACATCAAGTTTCGCCATCGCCCGGTCGTCTACCTCTAGCGTCACGTTTACAGTGGCACCGTCAGTTGCCGACCACGCCTTGGTCACCAGGTGCACCGACTTTTTAAACTGGGCCAGAGTCATTTCGCTATCGAAGTTGTTTTCGTGAAGCTCCTGCATGAACTCTTCTGGGCCGATGGCTGTGTCAACGTCATAGACTACGACCTTCGGCTTCTCGGCCGCGTTCCGTGCAACATTCAGCCCAACTTCAGCGAAACTTTTCGATGCCATCACCTTCTGCAGCTCTCCAACGGAAGGATTACGAATGATCGCACCACCACCTCGACGGAGCTCACCTACCTCATGTACTCTGACTCCGAGGGAGGGTGCAACCATCGTTCGCACCTTTTCAGCTATGGCTTTCCCCGATAGCGCAGGGTCGTCGCACTTCACCACCGCTGACCACGTCTCACGAACCTTGGTGGTCCGCGGGGCAGTGATGGGAGCAACCTGAGGCATCTGGGGAGCATTGGCGGCAGTAGTGTTCGCCTTGGACGGCGGCGGCGGCGGTGGTGGCATAGCGAGCCGCGTCTCCAGTTCTCAGCCGCATCACCAGCTCATCATAGCGGCTGATGGCACACGAGTGCTCTTCCGACAGTTCTGCCATCATGGCTGTTTGCCCACCACGAGCGGCAGCGGTGGCAGTGGTGGCAGCGATTTTAGTGGCAGTGGAAACAGCAGGGGCAACAGTGAGATCAACAGCGGTGACAGCAGCGAGGGGGACAGCATCGATGGCAGCGCTTGACGTAGCCGCCCGGGCATCCTCCAGCGATGAAAACGCCTCCTCCAGCACACCAACGGGTCCTGGCACTCCATTCGAGGCCAGGGCAACCAGTTTCGCCTGCGTTGGCGCCGAGCTCTTGGAGGCCAGATGGCCTCTACGCCTGCCTCGTCTTGATTTCCTTGAGGCACTGCTTCCGCTCAAGGCACTCACGCTGCTGTCGCTCTCCATCGGCATTGCTCCGATGGTGGCTCCTTATTTTATCGAATCCAGCAATCGTATGTTCACTGACACGGGCTAGTCGCACCACTTCCACGGAACACTAAATTACCTATTTGTTTACTTCCAAATACGGAAAACTAAGTTCTTCGTAATATGTCCACGAGCGCAACGAAAACACGTCCGTCGTTAATCCATTCATGCGCGTAGATAGGGACAATGTATGCCTTTCGGATCCCTTCGAACTTCTCTTACGACAAGCAACAGCGGACTGTGGTAGTATTCTCGCCCGCTAACCACACGGCAAAGATGTTGAGCTAAACGCCCCTCCTCCTCAGGAACACTTAATCCGCGAACATTGCCAGCCATTGAGTCTTCTCTTGATCATCCAGGATTCTCTCGAAGATCCAGTTTTCGCAAGGCGCTGCACTCCAAGTCCATCTAGGTCCCGCAGATCTGCATATAGGGGGCAAGCGCACAAAATGTGCATCCAGTCCTCATATGGATCTCCACATGCGCAAGCGGTGGTATCGCTGAGGGATCTCCCGTGCAAAAATGCATTGAAAGACGTCCTCATCGAGAATCCAAAACTTGAGTCCCGATAGGCAAGAGTGACGTATGTCGTTCTCCTCCAGCGGGAATCCACGTTTTAGCTTGTATTTGACCGCTAATAACTTAGCAGCCAGATCAAGCGGGGGAGCTCCACCAAGTACCTGCAGTACCACTGTGGACACTGTTCGGCATACCGAAAGGCATCCAAGCAGGATTAGCCTCTGGCAGGAGGCTAGTCGCTTCTGGGCAGCTACTTGTTCCGCGGTGTCATACCATACCGGGGCACCAAACAGCACACAAGGTGCCATGAGTCCGTCATATATGGTCCGCCTGGCTCGAGGACTGAAGCCCCATTCGGCTCGAAGCACACGCGCCAATGCTCCAACGACTCCGGTCATCTGCTGGCGAAGCGAAGCTATGTGCGTGAGGAATTTCATTCCTTCACTGACCGTGATGCCAAGGTACCGACAGGTTCGCACATACGGAAGGTTCGCTCCAGCAAACCTCACCGTAGGCGCACGTCTCAAGGCACCTTTCAGCAGCATGATTACCGTCTTGCTGGTCGAGACGGCAACGCCAACTTCCGCTCCCCACGTTTCTACGGTGGACATTAGTTGCGCTCCTTTTTCCTCTAGCACAGCTCGGGAATTTCCCTCGACGAGAAGCAGCAAGTCATCCGCGTATGCACTCAGATGGCAATACGGCTGGAGACGCTGAAGCAGTACATCCATCAGTATGTCCCAGATAAATGGGCCGCTGATTGATCCCTGCGGGCAGCCTCTAGTTACCGGTACATCCACAGTACCGGAACTGCTTCGGATCAATGCTCTTCGGCCGGAGAAAAAGCTCTGCCACAAGCCCATTTCCCGGCATCCCAAGTCGGCTAGTCGGCAGAGTGCAGCACTCCATTCGACGTTGTCAATTGCTCCTTTGAAATCCACGAATGTGCCGAGCACGTATTGCGCCGGGCTGGCGCCAACGCTGCTCTTCACGTGCCTCTAAGCATCCTCCACACAACGTCCTTGGCGAAATCCAAATTGCCATCTGCAGCCTTCCGGAAGAACTTCTCTCACACGATTCACCATGATGGCCTCGAACACCTTTCCAAAGACTGGTAGCAAGCATATTCCTCTATATGAGGAGGGCTCACACTTGTCCTTATCTGGCCCTTTGAGCAGCGAGACAACTCGTGGGCACTTCCACTCGGCTGGAAAGTATCCCAATCGGATGCATCGGGAAAACAATGATGCTAGGTGCTCAGGTATGGCGCGCCAGACAGCCTTGCAGATAGTGCCATTGATGCCGTACAACCCGGGAGAGAGCCTGCTCTTCAACCGGGCAACACATGCATCAACCTCGAATACTTCGAGGGCCGGTGGGACTTCCTCCGCGATGGCAGTCGGTGCTTCGGACTCCGCAACTGGGAAGAAATTGCGGAGGAGCACTCGTGCGCAGTCACCCCAATCAGTGATCAGCTCGCTTGTAGACGCGCCCCCATGGGTCGTCGGCATGATCTCCCACGAAGCGTTTCCAGTCATCCATCTTCGTCCTCCCAATGAGCTTCTTGTAGTAGGCTGAGGCACGCCTCAGCTCGACCACTACACGCTCTACAGCGGCATCGTCATCTCAACGCCTTCCATCTTGTAGCAGGAGACGAAGTCTTCGGACTTCGCGCCTTGCACCGCAGAGGTCGGCAGTCCACCAACGTGCTCTCCTGCTGGGCGATCGAGTCAACTTCCTTCCCAGCGCAATATCACATACACTATGTACTATACTGCGCAGGGTCGAAACTTGCTGGTCCAACGGCGACTCTGAAAAGTTTTCCGGAAGTTCGGCTGTTCTACTCACCACTTCCTCCTTAAACAATCGCCAACGTGCATTGCAGAAGTTCCAGGACGGCACAGGAGCTATGCTCTCAACTGCGCGCGCGGTAGTTGGTTCGGCCACAACAGTAATGATGTTGTGGTCACTCAATTCCCACTCGTCCACTCTCCACTCATATGTGGCCCACATAGATGCTGCCTCATTGACGATTGTAACGTCGATATCACTAGTAGCTCTGTGATTATCGAACGTGTACACCTCTGTTGACTGGTTTAGGGCGGCGACTCTTGCCTCCAGCATCCACTCTGACAGAAGCTCACTCCGTCTGTAGTTAGCTTGCCCCTCGGCATGACGAGAGAGTTTGCTAAGCCACATGGGGGACACTGTATTCGTGTCGAGGCCCAGGAATGCGGGGGTTCTGCTGGCCTGCAGTAGGACCGCATCCATGTACCAGAGGTACGGTTCCAGAGGTGCCTCGAACTGGCAGTAGCGGCGCAAAGGAAGATTGAGCCAAAACTCCCTTTAACGACCAGACATACGCCATAATCTGTGGTGAGGGTTTCCACTGGCATGCAGATGGCTTCCTGATGATCCACTAGGTAGCTGCCTTCCCTCGCCGCTCGGTGAAAACCCTCATTCCTTCAGGCAGCACATCGATTTCATCCCCGCCAAGATACGGCTCCTGCACCAGAGCAAACATTAACTCCGATCTCCTGAGTCGGACTCCGAGCTCGATGGTCGCAGCTCTGCCTCGGCCACAGTTCGCTTGGATGAAGCTAAACATTAATGTCTAGCTTGCACCCTCGCTAGCAACGCTCCGTATATCGGGCAAGCATTCGAAAGCATATAATGCCCCGAAGGTTGCCCTCTGTGACGGCAGTTCCGGCAGTCCACCGGGTTTTGGCACTTTGCCGCGGTGTGGCCTTGTTGCCCGCACTGGCGGCAAACACTGTTCTTTTGCCTGCATTCACTGAAACCCACGCATCTGTGGCAGGCATAGGTGCGGACCTGTGATCGGCATCAGAACGAAAACCATTTAATGTAAACACGTCCTACATCAAGTTTCGCCATCGGCCGGTCGTCTACCTCTAGCGTCACGTTTACAGTGGCACCGTCAGTTGCCGACCACGCCTTGGTCACCAGGTGCACCGACTTTTTAAACTGGGCCAGAGTCATTTCGCTATCGAAGTTGTTTTCGTGAAGCTCCTGCATGAACTCTTCTGGACCGATGGCTGTGTCAACGTCATAGACTACGACCTAGGCATCGATGGCAGCGCTTGACGTAGCCGCCCGGGCATCCTCGATGCGATGAAAACGCCTCCTCCAGCACACTAACGGGTTCTGGCACTCCATTCGAGGCCAGGGCAACCAGTTTCGCCTTGCGTTGGCGCCGAGCTCTTGGAGGGCAGATGGCCTCTACGCCTGCCTCGTCTTGCTTTCCTTGAGGCACTGCTTCCGCTCAAGGCACTCACGCTGCTTTGCTCCGATGGTGGCTCCTCCTTTTGTCGAATCCAGCAATCGTATGCTCACTGACACGGGCTAGTTGCTATGGTGGTAGAGCTCCACCTATTGGTAGAGTGCACTAAGCTGTCCCAAGACACAAACCTTACCAGTGACTACCACCCATAAGCTTCTCACAGCTGTTCGAAAAGCTCACCCGCAAGCTCGCCCCGCAACACGTGCGGAGTGGAAAATTTCCAATAATTTATTGTTAATAACTTCCAAACCGCTTGTTTTTGAATCGCGAAAATTTGCGCACCACTTCCACGGAACACTAAATTACCTATTTGTTTACTTCCAAATACGGAAAACTAAGTTCTTCGCAATATGTCCACGAGCGCAACGAAAACACGTCCGTCGTTAATCCATTCATGCGCGTAGATAGGGAAAATGTATGCTTTTCGGATCCCTCCGAATTTGTTTTACGTGGAGGGATTATAACCACGGCACCCTATACACCCACAAGTGAACATATGGTGCATGTGTCCGTAACTCAAACGTCGAGCATGAAGGCTCTACCCGCGATATGGGTACCAACCACAGCCACCACGATACTCCCACCAGGGGGCCTACCTCAATGAGCAGTCTTGGATAGCTGCTCAACCCGTGGTACCGAAAAGAGGCTCGGTGGGCCTCCCTCTTTTGCTCCGACAAGCATGGTTAGAGGAACCTATCGCTGTATTAGTCTTTTCTTACGACAAGCAACAGCGAACTGTGGTAGTTGTAGTGTATCTACCCTCAATATGTAGAGTAGAGTTAATATGTAAGTAAGTAATATGTAAAGTAGAGTTAATATGTAAGTAAGCAAAAGACCACCAACACTTACATGAACACTCCAGCTCTTGAAATACGATCGAGCGCTTAAACATAAGCCGATCGCGGAGCGTGAGAGTGCACGAGCATGCGGGTGGCTGTACCCAAGAACAGCAAAGTGAATTCATTCGAATAAACCGCTTCAAGCAGAGCAGAGCCAAGTCTATTATATCAACTACAAAAATACCGTATAACCTTGAACCTATTACATGGCGACCGTGACTCGGACTCGAGTCTGTCTCTGTGTTGTGTGTGTCCATGTAGGTGCGAGTGACTTTAAACAGTGCTAACTGTACTGCAAGTGATGTTCGCGCTGCCTGCTGCATATTGCCGGCTACACAAAAATGATTTATGCTAAACACGAATAAATACGTTTGAGTAAAACCATATTGTGTAGCAGACCACGTGTAGCAACTGATGAGCAGACAGCAAAACGATCAGCAAGCACCAAACGCACAAAAACACACAAAACACACAGACACAAGCGGCAATTGATGGCAGACGAGCCACAATTGACCGAGGCGCAACCCGAGGTACAGGGGGACCAGCCAACGCTGAGAGAAACATCGGAATTAAACCCCGCCGATGGACCGCGCCCACTCACAATTGCTGAGTGGAAAAGCGCCAACCCAGGAAACATAAACGCTCTGGACGTAGAGTGAAACTATTACAACAACGCCGACTGGTCAAGGATATGACCCAGTTGGCCAAGGAGGAATCAGCCCGGCAACGCTACAAAGAGCGTTTGGAAATAATAGAAAAAGAACTTCACCAAAGTGCGAAGACACGCAAACGGGCTGCTTAAATGCAAATGCCCCAATTTGCCATAGATTTAAACTAAACCCAAGCCGAGGCGGGAAACCGCTGCTTGAAAAAACTAACAACAAAACTGTCATGCTATTACTAACAAATGTGGTTGGAGAATTTTTTTAAATTTCTAATGAAATGTAAACTTTGACTTGTGAGCCAACCACATTAAAACTATCAAATTTCCATGTCTCTGGCACTTGTATATATTTAATACAAGTTGCAAATATTTAAAGTAAATTCATTAAATTTCAATATTTACTATAAAAACTTTTCAAACTTTATTTCCAATAAATTGAGAGATTAAACAGATTTCATTTTTTCTTTATTGCAAATTAATATTTCCAAATGAATCAAGAGTAGATCATCCAACAGCTAATGTAGTTAATGAAGTAAGAATAATTATATATTATATGATATGATTCCGAATTCCACTTTAGTAGACCAAATTTGTTGCGAATATAAAAGAAACACCAAATGAGTGATTCACAGTGGGTACACATGGAGTGGCCCAAAATAGCAGCGTCAATAAACCATAATAAAGCAGTATTTGACAAATCATATAAATG
>NW_001845232.1:0-3638 GCF_000001215.4 Drosophila melanogaster | reverse complement strand
AGAACATAAGGACATTGTACAATTAATATCAAATAATAATATCACAGTTTGTATAGTAGTATCAATCATAAGCCTCACATCTTGTATTGCTTGTATTTACTTAAAACTAAAAAACAAAATAATCATTGAATCACAAGATGCAAATCCAACTGCATCACCAAGATTGCGGGCATCAACACCAATAGAAGGAGTGGAAGCATAAGCTTCCCTTTTAAAGGGAGGGAAGTAACATAATATGCTTCTCATATTACGTTTACATACTTACACTAATTGTACATACAATCTTGCACATGCATAAACACATGAAACCAGTTTACATTTTTACTTACACTTAAGCGCATAATTTGTTGTGCATCCATACCGTTATTTTTCCGTTCTTTTTTGTACACATATACTGATTAGACATTCCCGTTTCTCGCGACTCACTTCGAGCCGATCAAAAACTCTGTACAGTCAGTCTTAAGCCGACAACGAAGAAATAAAGATCTAAACTAAAAAATACCTCGTGTTGATTCTTTCAAATCCGAAACTTCTTTAAAGGCGTTGATCTTAGTCAAACGACGGATCATTTGTTCGACTCGAAAAGTAAAATACGTAAGTATATAACAGAGTGTTTGCAATAAGATGCGATACAAGCACCTCACGCGATTGCGCAATCGAAGCTGGAGTGCCGCAAGGCAGTGTACTGGGTCCAATCTTATACACCCTGTATACGGCGGATTTCCCCATAGACTACAATCTAACAACCTCCACGTTCGCTGATGATACCGCGATACTCAGTCGCTCCAAATGCCCAATAAAAGCCACGGCACTCCTATCCCGACACTTAACATCTGTAGAACGATGGCTTGCCGACTGGAGAATTTCAATAAATGTTCAAAAATGCAAGCAGGTTACCTTTACCTTAAACAAACAAACATGCCCACCACTGGTCTTGAATAACATATGCATTCCACAAGCCGACGAGGTAACATATCTGGGTGTTCATCTGGACAGGCGGCTCACTTGGCGCAAACATATAGAAGCCAAATCGAAACATCTTAAACTTAAAGCAAGGAACCTCCACTGGCTCATAAATGCTCGCTCTCCACTTAGTCTGGAGTTCAAAGCTCTTCTATACAACTCCGTCTTAAAACGTATCTGGACTTATGGCTCCGAGCTGTGGGGCAACGCATCCAGAAGTAACATAGACATTATTCAGCGAGCACAGTCAAGAATTCTGAGAATTATCACTGGAGCGCCGTGGTACCTTCGGAACGAAAACATACACAGAGACCTAAAAATCAAATTAGTAATCGAAGTAATAGCTGAGAAAAAAACGAAGTATAACGAAAAGCTGACCACCCATACAAATCCCCTCGCAAGAAAACTAATCCGAGTATGCAGTCAAAGCCGGCTGCACCGCAACGACCTCCCAGCCCAGCAATAAACTTATTAGGGCATTAATGAAAAAAAAAAAAACTATCACTAAGTGAAAGTTAATTAAGTTAGATTAAGATTTGAACACTTATTGTTAGTCTCTTAACACAAAGAGAAGATTCAATAAATAATAAAAAATTAAAAAAAAAAAAAAGGATTCATTATAAATGGTGAAGGCATTAGGGCTGATGACAAAGGAATAGATGCCATACAGCATTTTCCAGTTCCAGACAAAATACAAGCCGTTCAAAGTTTTCTGGGCTTATGTTCATACTTCCGTAGATTTATAAAAGATTTTTCAACATTAGCGAAACCTTTATATGACCTTTTGAGGAAAGATGAAAAATTTACATTTGGAGAAAAGGAAATGAGCTGTTTCTCAACTCTTAAGGAAAAGCTGGTGCAGGCACCGGTCTTAGCAATTTATAATTTCAAAGACGAAATAGAACTGCACTGTGATGCAAGCGAAAGACACTAGAATAACAAGATGCGTAACGGCCATACATTGGTTTGGCACTATGCAGCCAATTTTTTAGTGACGGCCAAAATTGCTCTCTTTCCGCTCGCTCCCGCTGAGAGCTTAAGAAATCTAAAAATAGAATTTGCTTGCTTGTGTGAGTAAAAACAAGAGACGAGAACGCGTATATGTGTGCGTGTTGGGCTAGAAGACGATTTTCGGGCCGAAATCAATTCTGATCGAAGAAATGAATTTACATTGTACATATTAGGGTAGTTTTTGCCAATTTCCTAGCAATATGATAAAATAAAATAATTTTTAAAAATTCGCGGCCTGACTATTATAATTTTATAGCTTTTTAATTTTGTTTGCTAAAATCGCCGAATTAGCTACCGTTTACACATTTATATTTTTGTTTAATTCTAATTTGTCTTTCATCTGACAATTTTTTAAAAGCGAAATATTTTTTAAACACTTTTAATGTTAATGTTACATCATATTAAGTCAAATGACTTAATAAATATACTAAATAATTAAATGTGATAACTGTTTATTGCAAAAGTCATATCAAAGACACTAGAATTATTCTAGTGTCTTTGCTTTGTTCATATCTTGAGGCACGAAGTGCGGACACAAGCACTCAACAATCATTGCCTTATTAATTTTTCACACGCCGCAAGATGAATACTGTTTATAAACAAATTTCAATTCTCAATCTCGAGTTATCCAACCCATAAACATAGCACCCTTCCACAGTTTATAAACAAATTTCAATTCTCAATCTCGTCGGCATTTCCTTTGTCTTTGTTTTTGTCATTACCTTTGCCAGCGCTAAGCTATCCGCTAAAGTAAATAACCCAAACTTAACGTAAACACAGCTTCCGCTTGGAGACCAAACCACGGCCAACTTATTGCGCTTCAATCAAAAACTGCATCGATCAGCATAATTGAATTTCACAATGCAGTGGAATAATTTCAGCATAAAGCTTTTATCAAAAGTTCAGAAAGTGTCAAAGAAAAGCTTCTGGCCGAGGTTGATTGGATTAGGATTCAGAATTGAAAGATCAGTCTGATTCGGGAGGATTAAAAGAACGGTTTATAAATGTATAAATATATAACAATAAGTGTCTTGTAATAAAGTGATAAGTTGAAAAGTTTAACACCAATAAAAATATTAAAAAATAAAAAATTATTTTTTTAAATAATTTATACCGCAAAAAGTTAATTGGCGTTCAACGTGGGGCGGCGTACTTAAAAGTTCTAAATAAATATTAACGAAAATAAGTTAATTACAAAACGGAACTCGCGCCGCCAACAACTCATATTTTTAGTGGAAAAATTAAAACATCCACAACAATCCAACGACACCTAACTACTGTGACAGTGATCGTGAATAAACTTAATTGGAAATCAATAAATGCAATAATCCAATTAAGAATTTAATATAAAAGGTGGACTGAATACTTAACACTAATTACGAGAACACAATAATAAAAAATCAGAACTCAACTAAAAAACAGAACTCAAAAAACAACAAACGTAAAAATAAACACCAAGAAGAAAGGAAGAGCTGAAGGCAACCCCCCGCCACAGGTAGATACAAAATTGAAGGAAGACCCCAATAAATAATAATTAAGTCGACCCAATTGAAGGAAGACTCCAAAATAATTAAGACAAACCTATTGAAGGAAGACCCCAACAGAAGATAATCAGGACAACTACATTGAAGGAAGAACTCCCACGGAAAGTATCGTGAGCAGAT
>NW_001845074.1:0-5772 GCF_000001215.4 Drosophila melanogaster | reverse complement strand
GAGTTATTAATGTGGACGAGGGGGAAGCCAGTGGGGCGTCCTACGTCCTTTGGTTGATGAGTGTGTATGGTTGGTAAGTATGTAGGGTTTTAGTTGTGCATATATGTATATATGTAGGCACAAATGGAAGTTATTGGCAAACGGGGAAAAGATGAACACGACTGAGTCTGTTGGAGCTCAAAACCAGAGTGAAGTTTATTCTTTTGGAGAAGTCTCCTCTAGCTCTCTGTTTTGGACATAAGTGTTTTGTTCTTAAGAGTACATAGGTTTTTAAATGTAAACATAAACATACTTTTTGTGCCGCTTCAGCATTCGGCTGACCGAGTCCCTTGCAGACAATGTTGCTGTGCAACTTTGTACACGAAGTCAGCACTTGGCCGGATGCGGTGCTCTAGTTGTTCGCCTTCCCGGTTCGGTGTCCGACAACGTTAGAGGCGTGGAGGTTTAGGGGGTGGGGTGGTAACTCGCGCACAGAGCAGCGCAAGAAAATGCGAAACAAATACTTAGGGACTACTTTTTTCAAAAAATGGGTCACTTACATAATCGGCACCCAAGAAAACAGGAAATAGGGAAAACCCCGATACCGTCGTTTGCCGGAGAAATGTTGCATATAGATGTTTACTCCACTGCCGGTAAATAATTTCTAAGCTGCATCGATAAGTTTTCCAAGTTTGCAGTAGTACAGCCTATACGGTCTTGCGCAATTTTGGATTTAAAAGCTCCACTTTTGAACTTTTGAACATGTTCCTCAAAACAAAGGCAATTTACTGCGACAACGAGAAATCCTTAAACTCAGATTTCATTAAATCAATGCTTAGCAATAACTTTTGCATCGTGATTTCAAAAGCCCCACCCTTGCATAGTCACTCTAATGGACAAGTCGAGCGGTTCCATGGCACTTTTGGGGATATAGCGCGCTCTGATAAGGTGGAAACACAGGTAGAGGACACTGTTAAAAACATTCTCCTTGCAACTATAAAGTACAAGAGGTCAATTCATTCGGTGACAAACGAGAGACCCACAGACGTAATTCACGCAGCCTCCAAATGTAGTACAGTGCAGATCAAAGAAAAAATTGCATCAGCACAGCAAAAGTCAAAAGACTCACCCCTATTCACAGAGCGTATAGTGGAAGCAGACCTAGGGACGACGGTTCTTATTAAAGGGAGAGTGAAAAATCATGACAACTATTTTTAACTAATTACATTATTTTTTAGGTTATATCTTTTCAGTTTAATAATAGCAACCATGACCTTGTCCGAAGCAACATTGAGACTCAAAGACTACTCACATGCGGACTACATACATATAGTTGACGGAGACGTAATTACACTTACTTGAGACACACAACGAACTTGACATCTTTCGAAACATACATCGACGAGACATGGAAATTAATGGACAAACTACCCAAAGATCATATAAGACAGGTACTGAAAACGGAGGTACAGCACATAGCCACCTTAATAACTTCCCTGACCGTTCACCACCGACAAGCACGTAGCATTAACATGATAGGTAGTGCCCTTAAGGGAATTGCAGGAACCCCAGATTTTGATGACTGGGAGCACATAAAATTCAAACAAAATCAGTTAATAGAATCCGAAAGCAAGCAGATAGAGATCAACACTAAATTCCAAACAAGACTCAATGACGTTTCAAGGGCACTCAATAAAATTTTGAAACTAGATGCAGAGGTCGAACATTTTTATACAACTATTTTGGCAAAGAATAGAATGATAATAACCTTGAGGACTTAATCCTCACTGTTACACTTGCAAAAATAAATTTAATCAGCCCCCTTATACTAGACAGCATCGACATTAAAGAATTATTAAATGAACAACTCACCAATACTAGTATAACCGACCTTTCTGATCAAATATCCCAAACCTCTGTTAAGCTGTAAAAAAAATTGATATCCTTCCTATCCAGCATGATAACATAATATTAGATCTAGAAGAGGTTAATACGGTGGCCGACTGCGGAACAAAGACCTGAGAACAAAGACTGCGCTGCTACTGTGAGCACCACTTTCTGCAGAAGACTACAAAATACTTCATGCGCGAAACATTTGGTATCTGGAACTGTCGCACACTGTGCCACAAGCCCCGGTCATTTGGCGCCCGTGATAGTAATCGGAGAGGGCATTGCAGTAATAAACAACGCGACCATGAATGTAGTGGACAGCACCGGTCACAAACAGATAATCGCTGGAACCTTCCTCGCGACTTACGACGATTATGTCTCACTAAATGGCACCCGTTACGTGAACCACTGAGGCATCCTGAAGAAGAATCCTGCTGTATCCACGTCAGCCGTGGTCAACGTCACCATTTTCAAAGAACATCTGAGCCTCCCATTTCTACATGACCTAACCATGAAGAATGTCCACCATATCGGGGATCTTAGAACAGGATTATCTTCACGATCATATGGCGGCTTGGCAATCATCGCCCTATTCCTACTCCTCCTGGGCACCTGGAAATTGTACCAGTGAAGAATGAGAAAGAAGAAACCCGAAGACGCGTTTCAAACTAACAGGGGAGGAGTTAACACGCGCAAGCTTGAGTTTGCTGACAACGCTGCTACGCCGGATGCCGACGCGACAAAGTTGCAGTCGAAACCAGAAACTCGCATGCGTAAGCTGACTGAGCGCCCGTTGCAGACGCTGACGCAACATTTAGCCGACATTCCAGCGGCAGCGGCGGCTTCGTGGTCCGACGGAGCTTGCCCTTAGTTTCAGTTTTAATTTTGTTCTCCAATTGTCACATACAATAAATGAAAACAAATAAAGATACTTTACTAAAATACAATAAATAAAAAAATAATAACAAATAAATAAACAAAAAAGGAGCAAAAAATAATATAAAAGACGAATCATAAATAAATCTTTTAAAAAATTATAAAACTTGTCATGAGTGACCTCATTCTCGTTTGCCCTAATTTTACAACAACATTTCAAGTTAGGAGCCGTGCTATGACAAGATAATAAGCCAATTAGTTTGGCAAGCCGAACTTTAAACGACTAAGAACAGAAAATAGAAAAGAAATTATTGGCAATTGTTTGGGCAACCAAATACTTCCGGCCATATTTATATGGAGTCCCCTTTGAAATATTAAGTGATAATAAACCCCTTGTATGGCTTAATACCTTAATACCATAAGAAATCTAATATGAAATTATCACGTAGGCGAATAAAATATAGCGAGCACAACTTTAAAATAAAATATTGGCTTGGAAGGAAACCCAAAGACAAACAAAAAAATGTTAAATGAAGAAGAAAATTTGTAAATGACTCTACCAAAATCAAAAGTCTTTTTAATAGAATACTTAATCACATACTACTATGGGTAAAAAGCCGGATCTTTTAGTATTACTGCAATTTTTTTTGTGCTTGATATTTTAATGCTCCTTTCATATTTTGATTCCTAAGTAACAAGGTAGCATAAAAATAATTTTACAACATTTTTAATAGTTATCGTTTATTTTTGGCGCGCCTTCAAATTCAGCTGATTCAGAGGTGCTTTGAATTATGAAAATTGACGGAAAAAGTTGAACAAATTGCAGCGCAAACATTGTCTTCTTAGCAAACATTGAATTTATTTTTAATTATGGAAAGAAGCACCAAGGTTAAAGTTGTATGTTTTTAACAAATATATGTGGAATCAAATGGTATTAATGTTTTTTTGCGAAACATTTTATGTTGTTTTTATATTTTTGTTTTGGAAAATATAGAAGAGAATTTTGTGACTAAAGAGCAAAAGATTACAAAGAAAGATTTCAAAGAAAGTGAACAAATTTATTGCTTATGCGAACAAGCACTTAAGGAAATGCAATCGAATGTTGGAGCGATTCAAACGAAATCATTCATTGTGGCTTTCGTCTAAAATTGTTGTCTTTATTTATAAGCCAGAAATGACACTATGCAAACCTGGTCGAAAACAGTTAACATATGAAGATGCAGGGCCTAAATTTAAAAAAAAAAATAGCAAATAATCTGTCTGCAGAACAAGGACATTCAACACCACTTCCGCAAAAAAAACGAAGCAGGCAGAAACGGACTTTGTATTATAAAAAAAGCATAAGCAGTGAAAACATACATGATATAAAAAAGAAAATTAAGACAAATCATGAGTTGCCTGTGGCATTTCAAGTGAACAGGCGTGTTTCGATCGAGCTCCGTATAAAATTACTTGATTTTAGTGAAGCAAATAGTTAATAACATAAAATAAATAAATAAATCGAAAGCGAAAGAGACGCTATTGACAATGTTAAATTGCTATACTAAAAAATTTTCTGTGTTTGGAATAATAAAGTAAAACTAAAAAAAAAAAAAACAAATAGACAACGAACAAATCGATCGTTCTAAAATGAGCCTTTGCGCGCTCAGCGGCAAAAAGACCAAGATGAGCGCCGACTCTCTTTGCACCAGAACAATGTATACTTCACCGTCGTGTCAGACGCCCGCGAGTGCCAAATCATCCACTCGGTCAATGACCTAGCACCTGCAGAATGAAAACGATCGCGGTCTTGCTCACCAATGCTTATGACTGCACGAAATGAACCCGAACGCACTGAGAGCGTGTCTCTCAAACCCTCCCCATTCCAAAAGGTGTCAAGTTCTTTAGCTACCAGCACAGCAATCACGATATCTACTGCAACTGCACCTTTAGCAACAATAACTGCAATAACAACTGCAACAGCACCAACACCAACTCTATGCTCCACTATATGTATATATGTATATATGTATATATGTATATATGTATATATGTATATATGTATATATGTATATATGTATATATGTATATATGTATATATGTATATATGTATATATGTATATATGTATATATGTATATATGTATATATGTATATATGTATATATGTATATATGTATATATGTATATATGTATATATGTATATATGTATATATGTATATATGTATATATGTATATATGTATATATGTATATATGTACATATGTATATATGTATATATGTATATATGTATATATGTATATATGTATATATGTATATATGTATATATGTATATATGTACATCTGTATATATGCACATATGTATCTATGTATCCTATGTATATCCTGCATATATGTATATATGTCATACATGTATATCTGTATATATGCATACCTGTATATATGTATATATGTATATATGTATATATGTCTATATGTACATATCTATATATGTATCTATGTCTATCTGTATACCCGCATATATGCACATATGTATCTATGTATATATGTATATATGCATATATGTATATATGTATATATGTATATATGTATATATGTATATATGTATATATGTATATATGTATATATGTATATATGTATATATGTATATATGTATATATGTATATATGTATATATGTATATATGCCCCCATGTATATATGTATATATGTATATATGTATATATGTATATATGTATATATGTATATATGTATATATGTATATATGTATATATGTATATATGTATATATGTATATATGTATATATGTATATATGTATATATGTATATATGTATATATGTCTATATCCATATATGCACACCTGTATATATGTATATATGTATATATGTATATCTGTATATATGTATCTATGTATATATGTATATATGTATATATGTATATCCGTACATATGCATATATGTACATATGTATACCTGTATATATGTATATCTGTATATATGTATATATGTACACTATCCATATATGCATATATGCACATATGTATATATGTATATA
>NW_001845101.1:0-4996 GCF_000001215.4 Drosophila melanogaster | reverse complement strand
CTTAGGTAAGGATTTAATTACCTCTAATGTAGTTTCGCATTTTATGGTTCGGTCACTTGTTTGGATCTTATAGTCTTCCACTTCATTTCTGTTAGCGGTTTACTGCCCTTCTATCCCTTCAATTTTTCTGGTCACTTCACTCAACTGTACATTTATTAATGTATTTATTAATTCCAGTGTCAGGTTACTGGCGCTGGATATCCCGCCCGCAGAAAGGGTTGGTACTGAACCTCCGGTTGACATTGTTAATTTTAAATTTTCAAAACTATTTATCAAACTCTCGGTATCTTGATCTTAATTTTTAGATTCTATTTAAAGGCTTAGTGTTATTCTTAATCTGCTCACTATACTTTCCGTGGGAGTTCTTCCTTCAATGTAGTTGTCCTGATTATCTTCTGTTGGGGTCTTCCTTCAATAGGTTTGTCTTAATTATTTTGGAGTCTTCCTTCAATTGGGTCGTCTTAATTATTATTTATTGGGGTCTTCCTTCAATTTTGTATCTAGCTGTGGCGGGGGGTTGCCTTCAGCTCTTCCTTCCTTCTTGGTGTTGATTTTTACGTTTGTTTTTGTTTTAATTGTGTTTGTAGTTGAGTTCTGATTTTTTATTATGGTGTTCTCGTAATTAGTGTTAAGTATTCAGTCCACCTTTTATATTAAATTCTTAATTGGATTATTGCATTTATTGATTTCCAATTAAGTTTATTCACGATCAATGTCACAGTAGTTAGGTGTCGTTGGATTGTTGTGGATGTTTTAATTTTTCCACTAAAAATATGAGTTGTTGGCGGCGCGAGTTCCGTTTTGTAATTAACTTATTTTCGTTAATATTTATTCAGAACTTTTAAGTACGCCGCCCCACATTGGGCGCCAATTACCTTTTTGCGGTATAAATTATTTAAAAAAATAATTTTTTATTTTTTAATATTTTTATTGGTGTTAAACTTTTCAACTTATCACTTTATTACAAGACACTTATTGTTATCTATTTATACATTTATAAACCGTTCTTTTTATCCTCCCGAATCAGACTGATCTTCAAATTCTGAATCCTAATCCAATCAACCTCGGCCAGAAGCTTTTCTTTGACACTTTCTGAACTTTTGATGAAAGCTTTATGCTGAAATTATTCCACTGCATTGTGAAATTCAATTATGCTGATCGATGCAGTTTTTGATTGAAGCGTAATAAGTTGGCCGTGGTTTGGTCTCCAAGCGGAAGCTGTGTTTACGTTAAGCTTGGGTTATTTACTTTAGCGGGTAGCTAAGCGCTCGCAAAGGCAATGACAAAAACAAAGACAAAGGAAATGCCGACGAGATTGAGAATTGAAATTTGTTTATAAACTGTGGAAGGGTGCTATGTTTATGGGTTGGATAACTTGCAGGTCCGTTATTCCATTGCTCTACAATAGAAAAGGCAAAGGTGCTATCAATCTTACCATATGTCAAAATAACACAGGTAATAGAAGATAGCATATTTTTAGGAGAGCCCACAATTTATAAAGTTCGAATGCACAGATAAATCCCTATTACTCTTTAATTGGACTGGCAAGATAAAAAACGAGCTTAAAGAAATTAAAACGACTTTCGAAAAGTCTTATAAATGCATGACACCAAATAGAGAAGAGCAACAAGACACTCTCAACAAACATGCATGGTAAGATGCTTTAATGAAGCACGACAATTAATTCATAGAGAAAGAAAAAGACTAACAAAAAGTCATTTATCCCAATCAGTAAAATTTCTAAACAGGTTCCGTGAGAACTTGTTAAACGTCAAGTACAAACATAATTTAAATGTTACTATCCCAACGATTTTAAGCACGCCTATAGTGGCTGAGATCGGTGAGGATATCGAAAGTGTAGGAGAATCAGAAAGTGTAGGAGATGCAGGCCACGCTAAGTTTCAGTTATAAAAATAAGAACACATCAATAAGTACACGTGGTGAAGAAAAATCAAATAAAGATTTAAATAAATAAAGATCTCCACGATCTTTCAATTCGTGAAAGAACTTTCAGACTCAAATACACTATCGAGGTAATAATTACCGAGGAAATTACCAAAACAGAGGTAATGACCGAGGAAATTATAACTCATATAATAACAATTATAGAGGCCGAGGTGGTTACCATGGTGGAAACAGAGGACGAGGTGGTAACCAAAATTATAATAGAGGTGGAGGTTACTCATGAGGTAACCAAAACCATAACTATAACGCAAATCATACCCACAATGTCCGAAACATCCAATCGGAAAACGAACATGCCCCCTTGAGGGACAATCAACAGTAAAACTATACAAAATTAATCTCAATTTAAGCATTTTTATACCATTAAAGAATATGACAAAACTTCAGTATATATCAAAAACTATAGAATGCCAGAAAGTCAAAAGCCAGAAATTCAAAGACAAGTTGACAAATTAACAAAAGATGGGCATTGTCGAACCATCTATTTCAGAATATAATAGCCCACTTCTCTTGGTACCCAAGAAATCACTGCCTAACTCGGCGGAAAAGAGATGGCGATTAGTAGTCGATTATCGTCAAATTAACAAGAAACTCCTAGCAGATAAATTCCCACTTCCAAGAATAAAAGATATTCTTGATCATTTGGTTTAAAACTAGCCCCAAATTCTTTCCAAAGAATGATGACTCTTGCATTTTCAGGCTTAACGCCTTCGCAAGCATTTCTGTATATGGATGATTTAGTAGTCATAGGCTGTTCTGAAAAGCACATGCTTAAAATTTTAACCGACGTTTTCAAATTATGTATGCAACATAATTTAAAACTACATCCACAAAAATGCAATATCTTTATGAAAGAGGTTACTTATCTAGGTCACAAGTGTACTGACAAAGGTACACTCTACACTCTACTCTAAATATGAGGTAATCAAAAATTACCCCCCAACCAGTAAACGCAATTATTGTAGAATTGCAATTATTACAGAAGATTTATTACGAACTTTTCTGAGAAATAACGGCACTTTACGAGGCTTTGTAAAATGATTTTTCCATTTGAATGGACAAGCGAATGCAATGATGCATTCGAATATCTCAAAAGGGAGTTAATGAAACCAACACATAAGTAGTACCCAGATTTCAGCAAACAATTTTGCATAACCACAGATGCTAGTAAACAAGCATGTGGAGCGGTATTATCTCAAGACCATAACGGTCAACAGCTACCAGTGGCATACGCTTCAAGAAGCTTTACAAAAGGCGAAAGTAATAAGTCCACTACAGAGCAGGAGCTCTGCAGCTATACACTGGGCAATAAATCACTTCAGACCATACGTATATGGTAGGCATTTCTTAGTACAAAGGCCACTATCATTTTTTCGATGAGAAACCCCAGTTCAAAATTAACCAGAATGAGACTAGACTTGGAGAAGTTTGAATTCACAGTAGAATACCTCAAGCGGAAAGATAATCATGTTGAAAGCTCAACTCTTCGCCCACCGACTGAAACCGTTTTGCCGATAAGGAATTCCTCAGGTGGCTGGGCCCGTAGTGATGAAGACAGAGCCACCACATTTGCCGCTCACCTACAAAATGTGTTCACGCCAAACCAGGCTACTAGCACATTCGCGCTACCGTCCTATCCCGTAAACCGCCATTAGCAACACACCCCAATTGTGTTTCGTCCTAAAGAAATAACTAAAATAATCAAAGACAATCTCAGCCCGAAAAAATCCCCCGGCTGCGACCTTATAACACCGGAAATGATCATCCAGCTGCCACATTCTGCAGTTCGCTACATAACCAACCTCTTTAATGCCATCACCAAACTTGGTTACTTTCCAAGAGGTCGATTATCATAATGATTCCAAAGCCTGGTAAGAACCACACAGTCGCTTTATCTTACAGACCAATAAGTCTACTCTCATGCATTTCGAAACTATTCGAAAAATGCCTGCTGATCCGACTTAATCAACATCTGATATACCACAATATAATCCCAGCCTACCAATTTGGATTTCGCGAACTGCCATGGAACCATTGAACAGGTGAATCGTATTACAACGGGAAATAAGAACTGCATTTGAATATCGCGAATACTGTACAGCAGTATTTTTAGACGTATCCCAAGCATTCGACAGAGTCTGGCTCGACGGCCTAATGTTTAAAATTAAAACATCCCTACCCGAAAGCACACACAAACTTCTAAAGTCTTACCTCTGTAACAGAAAGTTTGCAGTGCGGTGCAACACTGCCACTTCCACTGATCATACAATTGAGGCTGGAGTCCCCCAAGGCAGCGTTCTTGGGCCAACCTTATACCTCATCTATACAGCCGACATCCCTACAAATAGTCGCTTAACGGTATCCACATTTGCCGACGATACAGCTATCCTTAGCCGTTCAAGGTCCCCTATCCAAGCTACAGCACAGTTGGCACTGTACCTCATCGACATTGAGAAGTGGCTCTCTGACTGGCGAATAAAAGTAAACGAGCAAAAATGCAAGCACGTGACGTTTACGCTAAACAGACAAGACTGTCCTCCGCTCTTATTGAACAACATACCACTCCCGAAAGCAGATGAGGTAGCGTACCTAGGAGTACACCTTGACAGAAGACTCACATGGCGCAGGCACATTGAAGCCAAAAAAACCCAACTTAAACTCAAAGCCAACAACTTACACTGGCTTATCAACTCTGGTTCTCCGCTCAGCCTAGATCACAAGGTCTTGCTCTACAATTCTATATTGAAACCAATCTGGACCTATGGCTCACAGTTATGGGGCAATGCCAGCAACAGCAATATTGACATCATTCAGCGAGCACAATCAAAGATTCTGAGAACCATCACTGGGGCACCGTGGTACGTTCGGAGTGAAAACATCCAAAGAGACTTAAATATCCCATCAGTTACCAACGCAATCACGGAACTTAAGGAAAAATACCATAGCAAGCTTCACACGCACCCCACCCACCTAGCGCGAGGTCTAATCCAGCTCAGCAGCCGTTCCCGTCTCCGGGAAAGGACAACCAACC
>NW_001845095.1:0-5098 GCF_000001215.4 Drosophila melanogaster | reverse complement strand
CTACGTCCAGAGCGTTTATGTTTCCTGGGTTGGCGCTTCTCCTGACGTGCCCGGTACTCAGCTATTGTGAGTGGGCGCGGTCCATCGGCGGGGTTTAATTCCAGTGCTTCTCCCAGCGTTGGCTGGTCCCTCTGTACCTCGGGTTGCGCCTCGGTCAATTGTGGCTCGTCTGCCATCAATTGCCGCTTGTGTCTGTGTGTTTTTGTGCGTTTGGTGCTTGCTGATCGTTTTGCTGTCTGGTCATCAGTTGCTACACGTGGCATGCCACACAATCTGGTTTGGTGCACAGTTATCTTGTTTTACTCAAACGTATTTTAACATCGCTTGCAGCACAGTTAGCACCGTTTAAAGTCCCTCGCACATACACGGACACACACAACACAAAGACAGACTCGAGACCGAGTCACGGTCGCCATGTAATTGTTTTAAAATGTAACAGGTATAGATGTAGTAGATGTAATAGATTTGGTTTTGGAGCTCAGAGCCTCTGCTCTGTTTGGATCTGTTTATTCGAATGATCAAAGTGAGCTGAAGTTGGGTTCAGCTAACCCGCACATACATTGCTTATATCTATGTATTCTTACTTACATTTATTCATATACATATGTATGCAGAAGGCATTGACAACTTGAGCTGCAAAGTGCATGCTCAGCATTCCCACGCTCACAAAGTGTCACAATGTATTGACGCTATGTTATACCCAATCATCTATTGTATTCTTAGGGTAGATTAGTCCAATATGCTACATTTATTTCTTGACGCCTTTAGTAAGTTTCAGTCGGTAAAGACTATAAAGTTTCTGCCCAACAAATTATGCGGAAAATGTTTAATGGAGTTTTCAATAGCTGAAGTTTCCATTTCACAAATTGAAAATTACTGCATAACAATATTATTAAATCTTTCACCAGAAAATTTAGTACTTAGCTTTTCTTTCAGCAGCGAGCATTCCGCTCCAAAATATAGGAGATTTCGAAAAATGGGTTCTATGGTTCATGAATCCCTTAGGTAATGCAACACTGCACTGCTCCACTCGCTTTCTGGTAAAATAATATTTGTTATCTATGTGCTTAGTTATCATGTGGCAAGTAGGGTTATTGGCTGTACTTAAACAACTTTGGTTATCCTCGAAAATAACTATTGAACCATTTAATTCTAATTTCATTTCATTTGTTAATGATTTTAGACATAATGCATCCCTTACTCCTACGAATAAGGCCATATATTTAGGTTCGGTAGAGGAAGCAGAAAGAGATTTTTATTTCATAGTACTCCGGGAATTGAACAATTTACAAACATTTGAAATAAATAAATACCCTGTAGTACTTCTTCTTCAGTCTCATCAGATCAATCAGATTCAACATACCCCATAAGAATTTTATTTACTTTTAACTTTCTTTTAAATTGAGAGTTTCTTTTAGGTATCTTAAAATACCTTTAAGACACTGCCATTATTCTCTATTATTTTAGTTAATATATCGACTTATTATGCTTACCGATGTACTTAATTCCGGTCGTGTACGTAATTGTATAATTACGTACAATTAAACTACCAATAAATTTCCTAAATGGTGCTTCATTATTTTGCTTGGAAGAGCACCCCCAACTGGATTACTATCTTCCATATTGAATTTTTTTAAAACATTTTTAATGTATTCATATTGAGTGAGACATTTTTTCTTTAAATTTATATGCCAATAAAATCTTGTATTTCATTTAGATCGTTCATTTTAAACTTATTTAAAAGATATGTTCTAGATTTAGACATTCTTTCGGAATCACTAGTAGAAATTATTATATCGTCAAAATATAAGAGTACATATATGTATATTTTTATGTATATCTCTTCATCTTTTAGTGCTCCATTTAGGCTGTTTTGACATCTATCTTATGGATCAGTTAATTATATTGATTTGAAAAGGGCAAAAGTCTCATTAGATGGATTTCATATTATAATATCATTTATTCGACTCTTCATTCTCATCAAATCCATCATATATTCTTCGGTTCTGAATCCCCTGGTTTCCAATCTAGCCTCTATTTAAGTAAATTACCATTTTCGTCTTGTTTTATACTACAATAAAAACCCACTTGCAAACACGTCTTTAATGGCAGTTTTAATCTCTTTATATGTATTGAGAATATCCTTTAAACACATTTGGGTATTCATTAGAATTCTTTCTAAAAATCTATATGATAACTTTGGTTTACCTTTAATTACCTCACTGCTTCAAATTTGTTCTTGATTTTTATTTTCTTTTATTTTATCACCAGTTTCACCTACTGGATCGGTATTGCAAAGGAAAATTCGACTCTTCATTTTCTTCAATTAGAGAATAACTATTTGTGTAAAAACATTATGTTTTTCCACATAGTCATTTTCATTTGAAGTCACACATTTCATGTTTATATCATTCTCCACGACATCTCTAGCAGTCATAAATTTTTCGAGTTCTCATCCCACATTTTATAGCCATTTGACTCATATCCGACAAGTATATTTTTGATTGATTTCTCATCAAAATGTATACTGTCGAGCCAAATATCTTTATATTTCAATACTCGCTTCTTTTTATGCCACATCTCAAATGGTGTTTTTTTTTATATATTTTTGCTCTACCTGGAAACCTGTTAATTAAATATGTTGATATCAAAGCAGCTTACTCCCAAAACTAATGGTGTACAGTTAATCATAAAGCGAGCTTTTTCAGTTATTTTTCTAATCATCCGCTCCGCAACACCATTTAGTTGTGGGGCATGAGAAACCGTTACATGAAGCTGATACATTTTTCGACATAAAACTCAGACATTTCATTACATATAAGAGAAATTCTTTTCCGTTATTAATATATAGATTAACCATTCTTAAATTGAAATGAGCCTCCCCCTTTGCTAAAAAATCTTTAAATACAAAGAACAAGTCCGATTTATAAATTATTAATACATAGTAGGTAAAACCAGACATTTCATTTTTTTTCATTAGAATTTTCAAAGATTTTTATGTCTCAATCTTTTATGCCACAAGAGATACTCTGCATAATTTAAAATTGCAGAACAGATCGGTACATCACATCCAAATACCAAGTTACCGTTCTTGAGTTTAATGCCATCCGTATTAAACTCGACGAACATTCTAGCATCTATCATCTTTACGGATACCAAATTATGCGGGATTTCCTTACAATACAGCAAGTTGTGTAATGTTGTTTCAGAATTGTTAAGTTTGGTGTTAGTTTGCTAGGATATATCACAATCTTTATAAACACTTGATCTCCCACCTGGATGTCTACCTCCTTTGCCCCTCTCTTCTTCTTCTTGGTTTCTGAGTGCAAAAATTTTTTTTTTCAACTAAATCAGAGAATTCACCACTACATCTTGCACATTGGAAATTTTATCTCGAATCATACGATTGAACAATAAATCTGAAGGGCCTGTCCCAGTGGTACCGTGGGGAGTGACGTTGTGCATTAAAATACACTCCTGAATTTCCTCCTCAAAGTTACTGTTGTTCAAGTATACTATTTTTAATCTTTTAACTAAAGACCTATTCATATTCTTAACTTCCCCATTGGACTGAGGCCAATATGGTGGGGTCCATATTAAAGCATCTTTGCTCATTGCTGGCTCGTCTGGGTGCCTTTCGTGCGCTATCCATTTGAAGTACAGGAATTCCAAGTTTTCCAGGCATGATATGGCGCCGATAATTTCATCACGTGTATTTGCTTGGGATATTTCGGATACGTTCAGCGCTGCAGGAACCGAATGCTCGATGACCCGAAAAATATTCTGCTCCTTCCTACGGCAAGAAAAGTATTTTATATATTTTCTTTACCAGCACGCTGTATCCGTAGGAGCCACCTTTCAATTCGGCCTGGAGGTTTCGAGGTTGGTTTAAATATTGTTTCTAGTGGTTTGTGATCTGTCACCAGCTCAAATTCCAGTCCTGCTAGATTAAAGTAAAACTTCTCAACCGCCCAGACTAAAGCTAGACTTACTTTTCCAGTCTGGGGGTATCGCTTTTCAACGACCGATAACTTCGACTAGCAAACAAGATTACTATAAGTTCTTTGTCTTTCTTGGTGTTTGTTCAGGCTTCTAGAGAAATTGAATTCATGTTGTCTCTGTCCTTTGATTCCTAATGGCTGATCTAAGTGTGACCTTTAATCCAGTTAAGAATGTATTTAAGCAGAATCTATCGTATTGGTCACGTTTGGTCGCGAGAGTGTCCACTTCTCTGGCGAGTAAAATTAATTCGCTTCTTATTTTTGCGGCTGAGTTACACAATTTTCCCATACTGAGCCCGTCCGGAAGATTGTGTAGCTCTCTAACAAGCATTTCTTCTGTTTTCTTGCTAGAGTACAGTCGCTTGAGGTTTGTTTTAATGTCATCCCAATTAAGGAGTACATCGCAGACATTCAGGACTTCGTCAGCCCTGCCTTAATTTTGTCACGGATAGTTCCAAGTAAGTGTTTAAGTACTGTCCGCATGTTGTTTGGTCTAATGAGGCTAACAAAAGGAGGTGACCTACTCTATCTCTAAATCTATCAAGATTGTCAGGGTGGCCATCGTAGGTTGGTGGTTGATGTACAATAGTTGTTAGTAGTTGTTGTAGGTTCAGGAATAAATCTGTGTTTTTGTTTGCAAATAATAGCGAATAATTGTAATTGTATATGGGGGTAGGTATATTAATAATATGTATTTGCTTTTTTCCTTTTTTTTGTGTAAGGAAAAATTTAAGTATTTGTTTGGTTTGCTTTGTTTTTGTTTGTATATTATATGTATTATATGTATATAGTAGCATATGTGCCATAGTATAAGACCACATATACTTACACACACACACATACATAACCACATAGGAACAGCCATACACAAAATCATAGAATGTCTTAGGATATAAGTCATAAAATCATGTATCCAATAAGAACCCAAATTCTGGTGACAATAACAAATCCAGCCTACCCTAATGTAAACATTAACATCCGCTGCCGAATCAGTTATTCCCACCAAAGGGTCAAAACCGCTTACGCAGCTCAAGTTCTCGGCTGATCAGTACCCATGAGTGATCCACTCAAGAAGGCACCCAATCCAACAGACATAA
>NW_001845133.1:0-4471 GCF_000001215.4 Drosophila melanogaster | reverse complement strand
TTGGAAGAACGTCAAAATGTGTAAAGCCAGTTTAGAGTACATAAGTTCTATGCCGACAGGACCTCGAGACCCTTGACCGTTCTTACCGATTCGCTTATTGAATCGCCTGGTCTATGGATTGTTGGATTCAGGCGCGTCGATTAGTTGTATTGGAGGAGGGTTAGTACAAGCTGCGATGGAAAGCGAGAAGTTCAAGTCGTTAAGAGGGGAAGCTGCGACAGCAGATGGTAATTCTCAACGCATAGTAGGACTGCTGAAAATAGACGTGTAGAGTACGGTGACAGCAAAAAACTTTTGAAATTATATGTCGTGCCATCGCTGAAACAGGATCTCTATTTGGGAATTGACTTTTAGAAATTATATGACCTTCTCCCCACTTATTTTAAAATAGCCGAAATATTGTCGCCTGAGCCCAACATGCAAACGGTAGTGGATCAGCACGAATTATGCGAAGTTGACAAGGCTAAGTTGGCAAATGTAATCAACTGTTTTCCCTCATTTAGTCAGGAAGGGTTAGGTAAGACTAATTTGGTCTTTCACTCGATTGATGTGGGAACAGCTAGGCCTGTGAAGCAACGGCATTTCCCTGTCTCTTTTTCCCTGTCACTTTTGTATGCGACGAGTACGTTATTTGGGCCACATTATCGGAGACGGAGGAATACGCACGGACCCTGAAAAGGTGGCCGCGATTACCGATTTTCCATTACCGAAGAGTTTGAAAAGTTTGCGCAGTTTCATGAGATTGTTTGGATGGTACCGGAAATTCGTCGCAAACTTCGCGACACTTTCTGCACCATTGACTGACTTAATGACTACGAAGCGGAAGTTTGTTTTAAAGAAGGAGGGGACTGAAGCAGTGGATAATAAAGTCTCGATGAATAATCGATAGTGGGCTTACGGTCAGCTGTGACACACCTATTTAAGTTCATACCAGATGCAGTATGAAGTAGCTGGAATATACCAGACGGGAAGCAATCCTTATCAGCTACCCGGAAAGTTTGGAATAATTCGGATATCGAAAAAAAGTGGGTCTCAGCTGACCGTGATTTCCGCCGATGGCCTACACCTCGGCTTGTGTTTCCTGTTTGCTTTCTTTCGAATAAAACCGTCGACGAGTCTAGTTGTGAAAAGTGCGTTTCGAAAAGTCGTAACCTGCGGGCATGAGGATTTTCTTGTCGCGGGAAATATTATCGGACTGAGTTTTCTTCGATATTATTGGTGCGGCGTGTGTTTTCCCGGCAATAAAAAAATTTTTAATCTGGAAGACCCCAAGTTTCGACTGGGGCAACGGCAGGTCAGTAAACTTCGAAGAAAATGTGAACTGTTGGTTGATGCGGTAAATAAATTGAAGGCAGGAGAGTCTTCGCTTGGCAGCTTTTACGCATCCGCATCACTGTCCTGACCCCACGGTTCGACGGGGCCGACACCGGCGGGCAGAAGGAGAGGCGATAACTAAGCAGCAGCAGCGGGATCGCAACCGGCAATAAGCCGGGACCCACAGAAGGGTCATTTAAATTGATAAGAAAAAAAACAACAATTAAATAGTGCCAAATTGAGGTTAAGTTTGAGGACACTTATAAAGTGATTGATAGTCCGAAATGGACATTGAATACAAGTAAAGCGATTTTAAATTTATCTAAATTCAAAATTTGAGCGAAAAAACAAAAGAACCCGCTAAATATTAATTTAATATTAATTCCCGAACCGCCATTTTTGAGAGTAGAATGTAAGAAGTTAAGTTTTCGTGATGTATTTTAGGGTTAACAATAAGCTGTAAAAAGTATTTGAACTCGAGTAAGCGACTCAGTCATGTCGTTTTCAACTTTTCTCTTGCATTAAAGTTCATTAGAGTTCATTTTCTGGGAGTGCTCCTTTGTCATGTCGTTTTTAACTTTTTTCTTGCATTTAAATTGGATTCTCATTAGTACTTAAAATTTTTATATAGTACGTAAGCTAATCTAAGTTAAACATTTTTTTGTTGTAAGAAGAGTTCATTTTCTGAGAGTGCTCCTTAGTATTTTTGAGCAAGAAGTCATGAAAGTTTATTGGCAGACGTGTAATTAAATTATACCTTCTCCAAGCATTGGTAGAAAATGACACACTTTCGTTTCAGCTCATCTGCGCCGGGAGATCGATCTTTCGCCGAGGAGTGAAAAGTTGAGTGAGTTTCAGTTATACAACTTTAATTTTATTATTATATTTTTATTTATTGCCTGCTATTATCTATTCTTAAAAACACTGCTAATAAATAAGTGATCCTAAGGAAGTGGCGAAAACAGCCAATTGAATTATAAAAAAAAGACAAAGAAAAATCTAGTCGAATTTACTCGCGGCCCACTCCCAAACAGAAAAAAAAATTTTCTCTTTAATAAATCTGTATAACAATAAAAAAAAAATATATATATCTCATGGAACAAGATTAGAGAGAAAACTCTAATAAATGCTTTGTTCATTTTCTTAAATGTCTTTAGTAGCTAGTAACTTCAACTCTTTAATTATAACATTCTTGAATAACGGCATACACCTTTGCAATGAGCCACCATTGCAAGTACAGGTACTCTAGTCTTTCATCACTTTAATTCGTCACACGTTACAGTTTAGTTAAGAATAATAATAAATAAGATAAATTGGCGCCCAACGTGGGGCCTTAGTGAATTTTTAATTCATTAAGACTCGCCAATTAATATCTTCAATCATTTTCTTTACATTTTCCGTTTCAGTCTCATACTTCCAAAATTTTTGTGTTCAGAATTAGTTGTGGAGTACACGTCAAGTCAATACTAGTATTGCTAACTGGCCATAACTAAGACTTATCCCAAAAATTTTCCTAAGTGTAGCAAAAGGAATGTGGATTTTGCTGAGGAAAACAGAGTAACAGTAACTCCGGTTTGGTTTCTGTCCCGGTTTGATCTACACTTTCTTGAGCTAACTAAACGCTATTCTGAGAAAAAATTTCATTAACGTGACATGACGAAAAATCTTGGTATTACTCGAGAGAAATGCCAGATCCTCACATAGTTGACGATTTTCTTCCTTTTTTACCATTCGCCTTAAATAAGATAAAGCGTCCTCTAGGTTGGAATATTCGTGCAGAGGAATAGCGCACGATCCAAGACTTCACTTATACACCTACTGGTTGTTTTGAAATTTAGTCTTATAAATGGAATATCTTCTTTTATGGAAACACCTTCTACTTGTTCGTGAGAATTTTAAGCTGAAATAATATACAGCCCTACGAAAGGAGAACATCAAGCCAAGAGTTCAGTTTTTATTATCTTTAATCGCATCTTATCGTTAATATTTTTACATATATAATTTTATGTTAATTTTTGCTCGCATTATTGGAAATTGAAATTTTTCTTAAGTATGATGGGGTTAAACCGATTACCAACTAGGAAATCTCCTAGCGTCTAAAACTCTGTTTGTACATTATGAGCAGCCGAGATCAGCAAACCAGATTTGTACGTGACAGCCTGTCACCATGAATTTCACAGGGAATGCATTGGGAATCATTTTAAAAAAAGTGAGATCTGTCCAATGTGTAAACTAACCTGTAGACCTCCAGCCGAACCAACCGTAAGGGTAGGGAGAGAAACTCGTAGTAAAACTAAAACTAAACTAAAAAACTAACTAAATCGTTACAGCCAGTGAAATGTCCGCTGATCAACCGAGTGCCTATGAGAGGCAGTATTTAACAACGCCAAATCCTGTTCCCTCTCCACGAAGCGCGTCTTCCGATTTGTTTGATAAGCCGGATAAAGTCGTCCACATACTAAATGGTTGGAAAATAAAATATTCCGGTGTAGGAGTGTCAGTGGACAACTTTATATACAGAGTCGAGGCACTTACAAGGCCGACGTTGAATGGAAATTTAAACTTGTTATGTAGGAACATAAGCGTATTGTTTGAAGGCAAGGCTAATGACTTCTTTTGGCGCTATCATAAAGCCAACGGTGAGATTCTGTGGGAAAGGTTTCGTACAGCCCTACGACTGCAATTTCGACAGAGTCGCGACGATGGTGACTTTGAAGAGTTTATTAGGAATACTAAACAAAAACCAAATGAAACTTTTGATAGTTCCTACGATACAGTATCCGAGTTAGTCGACCAGCTAGATCAGCCTTGGACAGCCAGCAAACTTGTCCGCGTGCTAAGAGGTAACCTTCGTCCTGAGATTCGCCATGAAATTTTGAACTTAGACGTTAGAACGGTGTCGGAGTTGAGAGAAATTTGTAAGCGACGGGAGGCATTCCTGGCTGACGTCAGAAGATGTAGTGGCTACACGAAAGATACACATTTTAAACGTGAGATATGCGAGGTCTGTCAAGAGATTGAAGATGAGGTGAGGTCAACATACGGAATTGAGAACGACATTGAAGCTTTTTCTCTAGTGTTTTGGAATTGCCGAGTCGAAGGGCACCGATATCAAGAATGTCTAGCCGAAAGACGATATTTTGTTACGGGTGTGGTG
>NW_001845327.1:0-3171 GCF_000001215.4 Drosophila melanogaster | reverse complement strand
GAATTTTCATCCAAAGTTCTGAAGCATGACTATTTAAAACATGTAAATTCAGAAAAATTCTAAAGATAATAACGTCAACTTGGCTTAAAATAGACACGAACGAAATTTTGATTATTTCCCATGTTCCTAGCGAAATCAGCAAAGTTCCAATATTTCAAATAGTTCCGTCCCAGATGAACATAATTATTGTCTAACCGAGCAAATATTCGATAAATTCTACATATTTGATAACAAAGTATTCCATAAAGATACCAATAGGGTAATATTCGACAAATGTATTACGGGAATCATCAAACAAGAGCAAACTCAATGCAAATATATTAAAACACATAAGAATTACAAAATAAATTATATAGAACCAAATATACTATTAACATGGAATATTCCTGAAACAGCTGTTAACCAAGACTGTACAAACAATAAAATATTAATATCAGGAAACTACATCATTAAAATTAAAAATTATACCGTGCAAATAGATGAATTCTTAATCTCGAATAATCTTGCAGACTTTACACAAACAATTTATATCACCAACAATGTTACACGCTTAGAACCAATAAATCACTAACAAACAAGAGAAATGATGAAATCCCATGTAGAACACTACAACTTTTTTCAAATTATTTGCATTACAACTTTTGTCATAATGATAATTAGTTTGACCATGTATTTAGCACAAATGTTTAAAAATATACCTTTTTTAGGGCTTTAAATCATTTATAATTTTTGATTTATCAGCAGGAATCGTTCAGTTCCTTCTGAACATAACCTAATGTGTAGCTTAAAAAAATTATGGATTCTGTTCCTTAATTATAGTGTATAGAAATGTAACGTGCAGAGATTATACTATCTTACGTTTAAGGAGTTCATGGGGATGTATTCTCTTCAGAGAAATAGGGTCGACAAGATCATTCGCCAACGTGTTCGGTTGGGCGCTAAGTCTGTCGGCATATCGGCTGCTGTGGAAGTTTATTTGGTCTCTCAATGGGACAACTTTTAGGTCCCTTTCAATAACTCGCGTTTTCACATACCAGGGTAGCCCAGATGCACGTCGTGCCGCTCGCTATTGTATTACTCTAAGCCTATTGAGCTGAGTCTTAGAGGCTGTTCCCCACACTCGGATGGCGTAGGTCAGTGTTGGACCTAATATGGCTTTTATTAAGAGAGCCTTAGTTGCCATATGGAGCTTGCTTGAGTGGAAAAGCCAGTCCAGCTTTTTCAGTTTCCAATAAGATTTGGCTCTAACTGCCGTGATATGGGCTTTCCAACTCAACGTCCGATCAAGGTGAACTTCGAGGTAGCAGTGCGATGAGACGTAGTCAATGGTATTTCCGCCGAAGAAAAGACCTAGGCAGGTTTGAGGTCGCAGGATAAATGTGACAGAGGCCGACTTAGTGCAGTTAATGGCTATTTTCTATTTGGCAGTCCATCGTTCGATTGCATGCAGCCGCCATTCCTGAACTGCATTGGAAGCGACTTGCAAGGATGAGTGCGACGCTAGCTTGGCGGGGTGTCATCAGCGTAGGTGGCCAGGTTCAGCTGAGCAGGGTGTGGGAGTCGAGCCAAAATGGCAACCTTATATGTGCTATCGCACTCATTTGGTAACGAACCATTATAGCCAAAATCAAATCCTGGCAAAATTGAATATTGCCCTGTCTTTTCGGGAAGGCGTGATCGAGGGCAGTTTAACTTGATGCAAAGTCCCTGATTATAAATCCACGAGCATCGTGTAGACCGGATAAGAGTTTTTCAAGGCAAATACTGCCAAGTGATAGTTTAAATCGTGATCTAACTTTAACTGCGCCTGTTGCCGGTCCCAGATTTGGAGGTAGAAGTCTTGGTGGCCGCGTCGCCAAGGCGGCTTGCATTGTTTTTCGCCCTCAACTTTTGACCTTTTTTTTTTACTTTTGAAATTTACTGTGGCTTCATCGATCGCAGAAAGATCCACAACTGCTTGCATCAGGAGCACCCTGGGCTTGTCCTTTTCTGCTGCCAACCAAGTGGAGATCGCAGCCCACCCCCCCGAGAGGGCGTTCTTTTTCTACTCTTCACCGCCGCAAGCAAGGAGCAGATCGCCGTGCACCCATTTTATGCACACATCGGCTTGGTGTGCATCTTTTCTTCGTTTTCATCGCACACATCGAATAAGAGTCACTTCTTCTTCATCCGTGCGCATTCCGAGAATATTTGTGCACAACACGAGCCCACGAATGATCGTGTCCAGACTTGAGTATCTTTAGAATAGTTTTTCATATATGTGTTAATTTTGCCTAAAAATATTTACTTATAAACTTCTACGATTCTAATTTTGCTTAACTTGTGGGAGATCTTACAAATATATATATGTGATTTTCCCAATTTATATTAATACACATCGTAGGTACGGCATTGCGTGAACAAACAAAAATAATAAAAACACACATGCATATATAAAGTCAGATATTGCTAAATAGTGTGCTAAAAATACCTTGCCTTAATTAATCGTCTATCTAGATATCTTAATTTAAAGAAGTTTAAAGTTTAAATATTGATGGGTTGTAGGGGGTGCTGCGGAGCGGAGACTCCTTGGAGAGTCTGTGGTGAAGAGCGGGAGAGCGTATGAGGGAGCGTAGAGCGGGTGACAGTCCAAACCCCGTAACTTGGACATTCCGCCCCCCTTGCAATCACTGGGGTTGTAACACAGCCATCCTACGGCAGGCTGCAGGCACCGGACACGATCCACCCAAAAACAGTTTTCTGAGCGACCGGCATTCCCTCGTCGAAGGTCAGGAATCCGGATTGGATAACCTTTGGATAAACATCTGCTCCTAAGACCATGGAGACGGTAGCAGGCCGATGAAACTGGTCATCAGCCAGCATGATGTCCCGGAACTTGGACACCACTGTGTCGCTCAATGCCCGGACAGGTGTGCGGATCCGCACACTGTGCTCGATCTTGAGCACGACCTCCAGCTTAGTTTTCGCGTCGATCCTGGAGCGAATCGTCGTCGTGCAGACCTTCTCGTCGCCAACATTGGTCATCGGAAGCGTAAAGTAAATATGTTAAAACAACAAGCAAAGACAACAAAACATACTAAAACACCTTTGACAATAACGGAAACGCCAGCCACAGCATTTTATATAGTTTTGCTAGATACCATTGGTCCACTGCCAAGATCAGAAAACGGA
>NW_001845218.1:0-3717 GCF_000001215.4 Drosophila melanogaster | reverse complement strand
CCATACGAGTCCCTGATGGCTATATGCATCAGTCACGGACTCTTTGATAACTTGGAGAAAGTCCTTGGAAATCAAAGTTGCCGCCCCCACAAAGGTCTTACCATTATCCGAATGGACCTGCTGAGGACAACCGCGAGCAAAGGTCGCTAGAAATTTCTCGGTTGTTACATCGGAAGTGGGTTCCAAATGGATATCCTTCGTGAAAAAGCACACAAACACACAAACATATCCCTTCGTTATGAGAAACGCTCTCCCTGTGTAATTTTTTATTTCGAAAGGGCCGGCATAGTCGATACCCGTGTAGGTGAACGCCCTCGAGAAGGAGACTCTATCTGTCGGGAAATCGCCCATCAGCTGTGTTTGGAGTTTCTTCTTGTAAATCGTGCAAATCTTACACGGATTGACCACAGCCTTCACCAGATTCTTGATTTTAGGAATCCAATACTTCGATCGGATCAGGCGTACGATCAATTGACTACCGCCATGAAGAGTAATCTGGTGAGTAAATTGGACGATGAGGCGCGACAGTCTACAGTCATAGGGGAGAATAATCGGATGACGTTCATCATATTGCAGGGTTTTGGAGGCAGTGAGACGGCCGCACGCCCTTAAAAGGCCGTGTTGGTCAATAAACGGGAACAAATTCACCAAAGGACTTGACACTGGAAGAGGCCTTTTCTCGGTCAGATGCTGAAGCTCTTGGCCATATGCTCTGCGCTGCGCAATGGAGGTCAGAGTTCGTTCTGCCTCTCGGGTCTCTTCACTTGTAGGGCGTGAATTGGGCAAGAACGGACCTTAAACGAACGCTGCCGCGTTTAAGGAAGCGTTGAACATAGACCAGAACTCGCAGGGCCTTGTCCAATTTGGAGAAACGTTCGAGAAAGTCGATGGACGGGGCGTTGACAAAATGCTTTTTGACCGCGCGCTGCTCTGGCTCTGTCACTGGAAGAGTGTCGCTTTGTGCTGGCCATAGCTCTCGTATCCCTTGCAGCCACTCTGGTCCGTGCCACCAGAGATGGTTTTCTGCCAATTCATGTAGGGATACGTCTCGACTGGCTAGATCGGCGGGGTTTTGTTCTGAGCGAACGTGTGCCCAACAGTCGACTGGCGTCGCCTGCGTGATCTTGGCAACTCTGTTGGCCACAAATGTGGTCCAGTTGCACGCAGGCTTTCGTAGCCAGGCTAAGACGATTGTGGAATCTGTCCAGCAGCGGATATCTGAACTGGCGGAGGGCAAGTGCGGAAGGATTGCTGTCACCATTTCGGTTAACAGCACGGCACCAAAGAGCTCTAGCCGAGGAAGGGAGACGGTTTTTACCGGGGCCACTCGTGTTTTGGCTGTAAGCAGGCGAGTCCGGATCTTTTGCGGATGTATATAGCCGCTCCATAGGCTCTCTGAGATGCGTCACAGAAACCGTGGTGCTCTATGATTACCTCAGGCTGGTACCAGATCCATCTCGGAACGCGGATCTGATTGAGGTCGGAATACTCGTCTAAAAACGATTGCCACCGCTGACTCATTTCAGTGGGAAGCTTATCGTCCCAGCCTAAGTTTTGCAAACAAATCTCCTGCATGAACATTTTTGAACGGATTATGAACGGCGCGAGCCACCCGGCAGGATCGAACAACCTAGCGATTTGGGACAAAACTTCTCGCTTTGTATAGGAGGGTTCCACAACTATTTCGGGGGGAACGAAATAGAATTCGTCGGACTTTGCCCTCCACCGAATACCGAGCGTCTTGGCCGTGCTTTCGGCATCGATGTCGAGGAACTCGCTAAGAAGGAGGTGTTCGGCCGGGACGTCTTTAAGGACGCTTTTGTTGTTCGAGGTCCACTTTCTTAGCGGAAACCCGGAGGCACTTAGGGCTGCTTGTAACTCTCGAATCGAACTTTGGGCTTCGTTTACGGAATTCGCCCCTGCGAGAACGTCGTCGACGTACATGTGCTGCTGGATGATGCGGCTGGCATTTGGAAATGGCACTTGGATATCCTCTGCCAGCTGTTGCAAGACTCGAATGGCGAGGAAGGGGGCGCAGTTGACCCCGAAGGTAACTGTTTTTAGTTCAAAGTCTCGGATATCTCCTTCCTTGTTTCGGAACAGAATTCTTTGAAACGGGGTATGTTTTGGATCGACCCAGATCTGACGATACATTTTCGTAATGTCTGCACTGAAGGCGTATTGAAAATAACGCCATTTCAGGACCTGGATGGTTAGATCGGATTGAAGGACTGGACCAGCATGAAGGATATCATTAAAGCTGGTCCCATTTGCCGACGGACTTGAAGCGTTGAATACAACGCGAAGCTTTGTAGTGGTGCTTTCAGGCTTAACGACCGCGTGATGAGGAAGATGATACGAGGGAGAATTGTGAGTCGACGGAACTTCTTTCATATGACCCAGATCCAGGTACTCCTGGATCACGCTGTCATATTGCTCTTTTAAGGAAAAGTCTCTTTTTAAACGATTTTCGTTTGTAAGAAACTGAGCTAACGCAATGGACCTTGAATATCCCAAATCGGATCCGGTATTCTCGGGGTCCCGGAACGGGAGCGTCATCACGTACCTCCCGCTTGCGTCTTTTGTTGTTGTTTGGAGGAAGTTCCTTTCACAATAGGAGTCCGACTCTTTTATCATCTTTACTGGTAGATCCTCCACCTCCCAGAACTTGCTGAGGAGCGTGTCGAGCGAATCAGGGTCGCCTATTTGGTGCACCTGGGTCGTGAAGGTTGCGACCCGTTTCGGCTTACCCTTGGAAATCGGCCCCGTTAGCACCCACCCGAAAATAGTTTCTTGGCCCAGGAGCGAGCCGCAAATATTTTGTCGGGTGCCATCCATCATTATGGATGGTAGAATGTCAGCCCCGATCAGTACATCAATTTGAGAGCTCTCAAAAAAGGTAGGATCTGCCCAGCGGAGTGCGGGCAGGTCCTTCAAAGAATTCCGAGGGATCGGATAGGAGGGCAGTTTGCCTGAGAGCTCCGGAAGGACGTACGCTTCAGTGTCTAACTGTAGACCTGGCTTAGTAGGAGAGCGAATCCCGAAGTGACACCGCTGTGTAGGGGGCGAGGTTGAGGAACTCGCATTTTCGGAATTTGGGGGGCTACGATGCAGCAGCGTATGGTGCCTGCCCTTACATGTAAAGCAGCTGTGTGTGCTGGTGCAGTCACGTAGCTGGTGACCTCTGGCAAAACAATTCAGACATAGCTGCTTCTTTTTTATATAGCCGGAGCGCGAGTCAACAGACATTTGAAGAAAACGCGGGCACAATCTTACCGGATGGTTCTCCTTATAACATAAGTCACACCCTTTCTGTTTGGTGCTGACCTTTGTCTCGAAGGATTGAAGCCTTTTTGGAACTGCCTGAGTCGGTTTCATATCTTCGATGGCTTCCAATGTCCGATACCTTTCGCTCAGGAAGGCATTCATTTCTTCCCAAGCAGGGATCTCGGATTTGGCAGTTAGAGACTGTTCCCATAAGGACAGGGTCTGGTTGGGCAGTTTGCTCACGCAAAGGAAAACCAAAAGACAATCCCAGTTTTCTGTGGAAACCTGGGAATGCGCTAGTGCTGTTAAACACCCCTGAATCGTGGATTGTAGCTCTTTTAGAGCATGACCAGATTCTTGCGAAATTGAACTCAAGTTAAAAAGGAGCTTGAGCTGGCTGTTGACTAAAAGTCGCTTGTTTTGGAACCGATCTCGCAGCGCCTCCCACGC
>NW_001845184.1:0-4006 GCF_000001215.4 Drosophila melanogaster | reverse complement strand
TCTGCGGGACATAGATGGACTTGAAGTGCAGCGCCTTGGCGAAAACTGGATCTTCGAGAGAATCCTGGATGATCAAGAGAAGACTCAACGGCTGGCAATGTTCGCGGAGGAAGTGTTCCTGAGGAGGAGGGGCGTTTAGCTCAACATCTTTGCCGTCTGGTTAGCGGGCGAGAATACTACCACAGTCCGCTGTTGCTTGTCGTAAGAGACGACTAATACAGCGATAGGTTCCTCTAACTATGCTTGTCGGAGCAAAAGGGGGAGGCCCACCGAGCCTCTTTTCGGTACCACGGGTTGAGCAGCTATCCAAGACTGCTCATTGAGGTAGGCCCCCTGGTGGGAGTATCGTGGTGGCTGTGGTTGGTACCCATATCGCGGGTAGAGCCTTCATGCTCGACGTTTGGGTTACGGTGCTGGTTGCGCAAAACTCGGGTGCTGAGACCCAGAGATCAGTAGAGATTTTAGGTAGATCTCGCTCCTCAGCAAGGGGGAGTGCTTGCCCGGCAAGCAAGTACTCGAATTGCTACCGGGGTGGTCGCTATGTACATAGCTATAGCTTCTAGTCCGGGACGCTTGTCTGGCGTATCCAGACACATGCACCATATGCTCACTTGTGGGTGTATAGGGTGCCGTGGTTGTAATCCCTTCAGTGTGGAACACGCCACGTAAAACAAGTTCGGAGGGATCCGAAAAGCATACATTGTTCCTATGCCCTTTGCTAGTAGGAATCCATTTCCAGCAAGACTAATTTTTTTAATGTGCTCTTCAAACTCAGTAAAAACACTTCTGTCACAGCACATGTGACTGGTAGCCCCGCTATCGAGACACCACTGTGTTTTGCCAAAACCACCACTATCCAGCGCATTTAACAAACAGCATTGTTTTTGTGTCGCGCTCTCTTTGTTTACTTTCTCGCGACGACAGTTCGCTTTAAAATGCCCACGCTCTCCACAGTTATAACAAACTACGTCTTTCCTCTTCTTTGCGCTCGGCCGAGCCTGTGGCTTATGTACTGCGGTAAATGCCTTTGCGCTCTCCGTTTGTTTTCTCTCTGCTGCTTCGCTCCTCCCCTTCTCGTGTCTTCCTCGATCAGCTTTATACATAGAGCATCGAAAGACGGCAGCTCGTCGCGCGTCTCAATGGCGACAACGAAATTCTCGAAACTCTCTGGAAGGCTCGACAGCAAAACAACACTGCGCAATTTCTCGGTGATACCAATTTCCACCGCATCAAGGGCGTCAAAGATTTCCTTAAATTCTTTAGTATGTCACGATATACTCTGCCCTTCCAACAAACGTTTGCTCAGCAACTTCTTATACAGCATGACCGTTCGTAACGGCCCTTTCGGCTGGTGGACATCCTGTAAAACTTTCCATGCCTCAGCCGCAGTGAGACACCCTTTTACATAACCAAGTTGCGAAGACTTCACACTCAAGATGATCGTGGCCAATGCTTTTTCATCTTGGGATTGCCAAGCACCTGCAGTATCAACCTCAGGTTTCACGGACTCTCCTGAAACCACCTTCCACATAGGAGCCATCCTCCAGCTTATCGATTTGATACAGGTTACTCATTCCGGCAATCTTGAGTAGACTCCAAAATCGAACTCCTGAGTTTTACTACACGTTTCTCCTTTAGGCAGCTCCTACGGCGCTGGGCCCATAACCTGCTGTTTATTGAAAAGGTGCTCCAAGTGTGGAACACTGACAACCATAATGGGAAGATCCTAATCTTCACCCATACTCAGCGAATTGAGAGCAAAGGCTGAAAGAGCAAACGCGAAATAAAAAGTCCCGAGCCGCGTGTCCGAACACGAAGAAGTTTTATTTGAAACTGAAACTGATACACATAAAAATGCCAGCTTCATGCGGCTGCTTATTTACTAATATATATACATACATACAGTTCATGTGTATATATAATTGCAAATAAATGGTTGCAATAAATAGTTTTGAGTCTATTAAATGGACCGTTCCGAATATGAACTAAGACCAACGCTGAAAATTAAGTTTTGCCAAAATAAAACGAATCAAAATTTCGGGATCGATTGTGTTGTTTATTGATTAACGTTCAGCTTAAGACTAAAAATCAAATGAAAGTGAAAATGAGGAGAAGCCTCTGTGCTTAAAGAATATGTTAGTGTTTTTGGGAGAGCATTGCTCTTAGATGCTTAAGTATTTTGAGAGAGCATTGCTCTTGGATTCTTAAGTGGAGGAGAAGCCTCAGAGAGAGCAGGCAGACTTTAAGATTTGTTTACAAGAATGGCTAAGTGCCGCTGTCAAAGAAATTGTTTATTAGAATGCATACTGCGCAGATGGCATACAGTATGGGGGTGTCAATATAATTAAACCAAAATGCAGAGTGGATATTTTTGTTATTTGATCCACATTAGCATGGTGGTCACTTATTGTTTACGTTATGATCTGGATGCGGCTTTTCAATATGTTTACTCTACGTTATGTGGTTTTGTATGTGAATATGTCACTTCCCTTCCCTTAAAGAGAAGCCTATACTTGGGCTGGGATTGATGGATATAGTAGGGGTAATGGAACGTCTTCCATTTCTATTTGTTGTGCTGTGTTTTGATTTTGATTTTTTCTTAATTTTAGTTTTGCATACAGCATCATGAATGGGTTAAATGATACGTATCTTAAATATAAGTCCAATAAAATAAGTATAATGATGACAGTAGTCATAAATATGTAAAGTGTAATATTGTTTTGTGAAATCATTTCATTAATGTTGTTGTGTTTAACAGTTTTTATTTTTGTTATGTTAAGTGGTGTGTATAATGGTGTCAAATCTATTTCTGGTTTAAAGAGATTTTCACTTAAAATTATGCTATTGATTTCTATTTTACATTGGGTTACTTTTATCATTTTGTTTCCTTTTATTTTTATATTATTAATTGAATTTTGACAATTTTGTTTGAGACTTGTTTGGGTTAAATTCCAGGTTACAATTGTGTTTGGTTCTATGTATTTTATTATTTCATCTGTGTGGATTGACTCAAAATTACAAATTGGTTTTAAATGTTTAATAATGTTGGTGACACACTCATTGTTTATTTCTTTATTTTCGTTATTGTAAACTTTATTTTCTCTTTCAAAATATGATTGTGTGTCTGTGTATTCTAGCTGATAGCCGTTCGAGTCTGGGTAAGGGATTATTTTTACTGTATTTATTAATGAAAAGTTAATAGGTATGTGAGATATGATTAATAATTGGTTATCATTGTAATTAATCCAAGTGGATGTTTTAATGTTTAAAATATTTTGGCTGTTTACATTCTCAAGTTTATCGTAGTTTAGTAGTTTGGGATTAAATAGACCGAGTCTGGAAAGCTGCATTCCCATTTCCACATCTTCTATGTATTCTTTAAACTGCATGAGTTCATATAAAAGACTGTTAATGATGTTGCTGTCGTTTTCATAATTCTGTATCTTTTGCATTCCGTCATTTATTAATTGAATAGCGTCATTGAGTTCATGTATATGGGCGTTTGTTTCAAGTTTCCTCTGTATATCCACTCGATCATTTTCGTCAAGTGTGCCAAATAGGTATTTAAAAACTGAACCTACAATGTTAATAAGTCCCCGTTTATTTCTATGTCGCAAGGCTATTCCAGCTAGTTCTCTTCTCATTTTGTTGTATAAAAATTTGACCTGGGGTGCATGGTAGTCGGTACGTAGTCTTTGCTCAAAATAATCAGCTATGGTGTCTATTTCAGTTAAATTGATTCTCAAGCAATGATGTTCAAAGGATGATGGTATCTGGACTGGTTTATCAGAAAAAAGGAGATATCCGTGGTTTGTGTCAATATTATTAATTTCAATTTGTTGTCCATGAACTGTTGTGATCAGCATCAGCAACAATGTTATCAAGTGCCAGGTGCCTGTGAAATTGAGAGCTGATTATTTTTCTTTCGTTTTTTGAATTGTGTTTTGTAGTAGTGAGTAATTCTATTTCTATTAGTAATTTTATAATGATCAGAGTCAGTCTGCTC
>NW_001845051.1:0-6698 GCF_000001215.4 Drosophila melanogaster | reverse complement strand
CTTCTCCTTCTCCTTCTCCTTCTCCTTCTCCTTCTCCTTCTCCTTCTCCTTCTCCTTCTCCTTCTCCTTCTCCTTCTCCTTCTCCTTCTCCTTCTCCTTCTCCTTCTCCTTCTCCTTCTCCTTCTCCTTCTCCTTCTCCTTCTCCTTCTCCTTCTCCTTCTCCTTCTCCTTCTCCTTCTCCTTCTCCTTCTCCTTCTCCTTCTCCTTCTCCTTCTCCTTCTCCTTCTCCTTCTCCTTCTCCTTCTCCTTCTCCTTCTCCTTCTCCTTCTCCTTCTCCTTCTCCTTCTCCTTCTCCTTCTCCTTCTCCTTCTCCTTCTCCTTCTCCTTCTCCTTCTCCTTCTCCTTCTCCTTCATACGGACACACGGACACACGGACATGGACATAGATCGACTCCGCTATTGATCCTGATCAAGAATATATGTACTTTATAAAGTCGGAAACGCCTTCTTCTGCCGCTTTTTTATTTAACTATACATTTTTAAGTGAGATCTTTTTTTTTAATTTACCATGTTTAACGTCGGTTGGATACGTGTAAAAAACCAAATTAAGTTCAAGTTGACTATAATTTTTTACAAATTTAAAAATAAAAAAAAAAGTTTTTACAAATAATTACAGTATAACGTGATTAACTGCCTCACCCTGTTTGACTCAAAATAATGTGCACTTATCCTAAAAATGCACTTAACCGCAATTCAGCTATAATTCACATTTTTAGTATTTTTATGGATGGAATTTATTGTTCCTATTACTTGAAATACTTATTTAGATGAAATAATCTGATATCTTTTTTTGACCATCGTTCTTTGCCCTTATTATCACTAGCTTTTCCTCTCACAATTATACTCCATTCCTAATTGTTTCAGATTCTTGATAGCATCAAACCCTTTTTGACAGTTGGCAGCTTTGGTTTTTCATCCCCGCTATTCTCATCTTTATCATCGCTATGCTGATCTTCATCTTCAGTCTGTTCATTTTTTTATTTTTCTTTAAATTACAATATGTTTTAATTAACAATAAGTAATTGGTTGACTAGATGTGAAGAATAAAAGAAGCGGCCCTTCCCAGTGCAAGGATACGCTAATACCAAAGACCCTAGAATAACAAGATGCGTAACGCCATACGATTTTTTGGCACACGATTTTTTCGCCGTGGCTCTAGAGGTGGCTCCAGGCTCTCTCGAATTTTTGTTAGAGAGCGAGAGAGCGAAGAGAGCTACAGCGAACAGCTCTTTTCAACGCACAAAGTGATAGCAGACAACTGTATGTGTGCACACGTATGCTCATGCATTGTAAATTTGACAAAATATGCCCTTCACCTTAGAATAATTCTAGTGTCTTTGATATTACTTTTGCAATAAACAGTTATCATATTTAATTATTTAGTATATTTATTAAATCATTTGACTTAATATGATGTAACATTAACATTAGAAGTGTTTCAAAAAAAATATTTCGCTTTTAAAAAATTGTCAGATGAGAGACAAATTAGAATTAAACATAAATATAAATGTGTAAACGGTAGCTAATTCGAGCGGCGATTTTAACAAACAAATTTAAAAAGCTTTAAAATTATAATAGTCAGGCCGCGAATTTTTAAAAATTATTTTATTTTATCATATTGCTACGAAATTGGCAAAAACTACCCTAATGTGTACAATGTAAATTCGTTTCTTCGATCAGAATTGATTTCGGCCCGAAAATCGTCTTCTAGCACAATACGTACACATATACGCGTTCTCGTCTCTTGTTTTTACTCACACAAGCAAGCAAATTCTATTTTTAGATTTCTTATGCTCTCAGCGGGAGTGAGCGGAAAGAGAGCAATTTTGGCCGTCACTAAAAAATTGGCTGCATAGTGCCAAACCAATGTATGGCCGTTACGCATCTTCTTATTCTAGTGTCTTTGCTAATACATTAATAATTTAATAGTTTAATTCTGTTGGAGTTCTGCGTTTTAATCTTCTTGGTTCTAACTCTGTCATCGGTATTTGTCTCAAGTTTGAGTTTTGGTGGCTAAGTAGTTTATTTGTGTGTTTTTGCTGCTTTTTTTAATAGTTTCGTTGACTGTTTCTATGTTTAAGTCATTTCTTTATAATGTACCATTCGGCTTCTGTGATTATTCTGACCATTTTTGATTGCGTTCGCTGAATTAGCTGTAAGTGGGATTTACTGGCAGTTCCCCAGAGTTCTATTCCATACGGTCATATTGGTTTTATTATCGCCTTCTATATTGCTATTTTATTATATAATTCTAGTTTTGAGTGTTTTCCTATTAGCCAGTTAAGTTGTCGAAATTTGATTTTTATTTCATTTCGTTTATTTAGAATGTGCTGTTTCCATGTTAGTTTTTAGTCAATAGTTAGTCCAAGGTACTTGGCATATGGGTGTAATAATATTTGATTGTCATTGATTTTAATTGCGAAGTTTTTGGGTTGTCGTTTTGTGTATATTACTTGTTGAGTTTTGTCTTTATTTATCTCTACACCCCATCTCTCAAACCAGGATACCCGTTGTGTCATGATTTGTTGTAGTGTACTTGCAGCTGTTCTTTCGCACGCGCTTGGCGACATTAACACAGTATCGTCTGCGAACGTCAGCTATCATTGATCCAGGGGTAGTTGGCGCCGGAATATTGGAGGTATAAATGAGGTATAATATGGGCCCAAGCACACTACCTTGGGGAACACCCGCTGACACTGGCATAATATCTGAGCATTCATTGTCGTATATAATATAGAAATATCTGTCCGACATATAGCTTTGAAGGATGGTATATAGGTTATATGGTAGTATATTTCTTAGCTTGTGCAGTAGTCCTTTGTGCCATACTTTGTCAAGTACAAAGCATAGCAAAATTTCTTTTTGTCAAAATCGTATGTTATTTTGTTAATTACTCGATGGACCTGTTGGACAGTCGAGTGCTGTTTCCGAATTGGTGAGGAGGTATTATGTTTTTCTGCTTCAGGATTGGCGCGATTCTATTAAATATGACTTTTTCAAATACTTTTGAGAGGACAGGTAATAAGCTGATTGGTCTGTACGAGCTTACAGTATTGTCGTTTTTATTTGGTTTTGGAATCGCTTTAATTTGGCTTGCCTTCCAAGTTATAGGAAAGTACTGCAATCGAAGGATTCCGTTAAACAATTTTCTTATATAAGTGATTTTTCCTCCGATTAAATCATATCCGGGGGCTTTCTTGTTTTTGATTTGTTTTATGTGAGATTTAATTTCTGCCTTTGTTATAGTTTTATTTGCACAATTTAAGTTGGTGATTTGTCTTGGAAACTCATTCAGGAAGAGTGTCTGCTTTTTCTTTGCTTGATCTCGCCCATGTGTTGTTGTTTCTTTTTAGGTGGCTTGTGTATAGTTGAGTTTGTCAATTTTTTGGTCGCTTCCCACAGGGAATAGTTTGTAGATAGGGAAGTTCCAAGTTTGCTAAGGTAGTATTGAAGCCGGTTATCTTTGTTTTCCTTGAGAGTTCTCTTGAGCTCGTATGTTGCTCTATTAAGTTTGTTCTTATCTTCTGAATGCCTAGTCCTTTGCCATACCCTCCTAAGTTTACGCTTTTGTCTGATTTTGTCTCTAATAAAATGGGGAAGAGGGGTCTAGGCATGATTTTAGGTTAGGTTCTCGCATGTTATATTTCTTGTAATGCGGTAGTTTATTTGTGTCAGTTGGCCAGTAAGTCGGATCTCCTATGCTTAGAGCACGGCTATTATTGTTTCTTATTGCTTCATACAGTTGACGTCCCTTTGCAGTGGTAAGTCTGGACCACCAAGTTATGTTTTTGGCATTATAGTCACTTCCTGCCAAGTACCGATTTCCCAGTGATTTTAGGAAGGTATTGGTCTTTTGTATTATTAAATTTGTGTCTGGGTCGATATAATAGTAGCCTGTATGTAGTTCTTTTTGAATCCATCGAGCTCTCTGCACTTGATGCTTTTTTTAATTATTACTGCAGTACCACCATGAGCCTTACCGACCGGGTGATTAGTAGAGAAAATATTATAGTTAGGTATGTTTATATAGGTTTTCTCAGTAGAGTGTTTTTCAGAAATGAAACACACTCTACTTTCATTTAAGAATGTTTTTAGTTCAAGTAAATGGCGTGAAAGTCCGTTAGCATTCCAGATGGCGATAGTTATTTAGAACTTCATGCCCTTGCTGAGCTAGTTCATTGATAATATCGTCTTTGTCTGTAGCATGATGGACGTTACGAAGAATTACCTTCCACCCTCTCTGGTCTTTTGGTCTGAAGGTATAGTATTTGGTCGGTTTATCTCTTAATAGTCTTAATGTGTTGTGATAGTGAGTAGTTTCTAGTGACTGTATTTTTATTTCATTGGTTGATAGTGCTTTTAGTTCATATTGTGTTTCTTCCAATTAATTTAAAGCAGTAGTTAGTGCGTATATGTTTTCAACATTTTGAACATATATAGGGGGCGGTTTTGCTTTTTTGTGCTCAATTTGCATATGCGTATTTATAGTTGCATTTGTCCCATTGTCAGTTTGGCTTTCGTCTTCATCGGCTTGTGCTAATAGCTCTGTTTCTTGTTGTTATTTAAGAGATCTTTGGAACTGTTTGGAGACTGATTGTCTCGGTGACGTTTTAAATTTTGTTTGCTTGGGTGAGAGGATTGAGTTTTGTTTATTGTTGTTGGAGCGGGTATTGAGGTTGTGGGCCTTATAATATTCGATGAAGAAGAGCATATCGGCTTTGAAGCATAGCAAACTGTAGTTGTTGTTGTTGCTGCAGTTGTGGTGTTGGTTTCTGATGTTGCTGAGAGCGGAAGAGTTGAGAGCGGCAGAGTTGAGGAAGATTACAGGCGCTCCTTGCTACATGAGGACCAGAGATATCGAACTCGATCTGAATGTGACAAAAATTGGAGATACGATTCAGGAAATAGCGGAAAAATACAATGACAGACTAGAATCTCATCCTAATCCCATCCGTCTAGCTAGACGATTAAGTATCGCAGCCCAAAGCCATCGGACAAGTACGAGAAGGAGATTAAAACGCCACCACCCTCAACATCTGACTGACCTGAACTTGACAGAAATCAAATCTTAATAATTCAGATCTTCTAAATATTACTGCCTAAACATTCAATTTCCCCTATACTCTTAATCATATATTCTTTGTAAATAACAACTTAGATAATAAGAATATTTAAAATTATACCGATTAGATTAAGTTGCCCTAGAAGGATAATAGTACGCTAGTCAATTAAATAAACTTATTTATAAACAGCTCATCCATGTAATGAACCACTACACTTGTAAAATCCCAAATAAGAAGACTTTACTCGTTGAGTTTTTGTAAGAAACTGATTTTATTTGGAAATATCTTCGGTTTAAATAGGTGACATGAGAATCGCATCTTAAAGTAAATGGCCTACGCAGAGGCCTAAGTAAATAGTCCCCGCCTTATCGAGGTCCCACGCTCGGGCACATCTGCCTATCTTGAGCGGCGAGGACCTTATCTGTGGTCTCCCACTAAGGGACTATTTTAGGAGGCGGGGAACGATCTCAAGTGACTGACTCATGTAGTGTGCACTTAAATTACATGTTTTTGAGCAATGCACCCATGTCGCCTTAGATAACAAAATCCTAAATATAATTTATCGCTCTCGATTCATTTACATAAGATATGAACGGAGCCCAAAATTGTAAGTCTTTAAATATATTCGTGTTCATGTGTGAACATTCTGCCAAAGGGCCAGCAAGCTGAGATGTACATTAGTATATTAGTTGCATTTATAACAGTAGTGGACTGTATTTATTTGATATATGTTCATTTATTTTGCAACTAAGATTTCAATGGGCCTAGTTTTTCTGGCTTTTAATTTTATTGGATTACAATTATGGTTTATATTATTTTTAATTCAACAATTTGTACTCAATTAACTTATTTTAAACATTTTGCTTTTTCTATGTAGAAGTACATTTTCTATTAAACAACGATATAGTGGACTGTATATTTTTATTTGTTATATTATTTTATTGTTTATTTACTATTGATATTTATAGTACTGGCAACGGACCTGCAAAGGTTATTGCTTGCATTCTTTGTTGCACAGCACATTTCCGTATGAAATATATTATTAATACTATCATTAGTATTAAAGCAATAATTAATCCAGCATGTCCGGAAATATGATGGAAATGTAAATCTTTCAATTTTTGATGGTTCTCTTTCATAAATTTAATTTCATTATTCAATCGTTCAAATTCCTCAGTATGATTTAATATTGATAGTTTCAGCGGATCCCAAATAATCTTCGGCGCTTCACTAACTTCTCCTATATAAGGTGTTGATAATAATTCTTCACTTTCGGACTGAATGTTATGGTGGGCAACTAGAATTTTATCGTCGGTTCTTGCCGTACAATATGGCGCAATGCTTAAAACTCCTTGCTGAGGCAAATCAAACAATTCAATTTGAGAGCCAGTACATTGCAGACGGACTTTTGAATTCGCAGGAACCTTAAACAACCAACTACTTTTCTTTTCTAACTCTACCCAGTAACTTTTAGAGTCGACTACTGTTTTATAGATGCAGTTCGCCGCTTTATCTGGCTTTAGAGGCTGAATCTCACATGCATTATCATTCGCTGAATTCCAGGGCCAACTTCCTTTGCATATTCTCTTATTTAGTTGCCATTTCTGACATTGATTTAATGTGGCTTCCGTCATT
>NW_001845187.1:0-3970 GCF_000001215.4 Drosophila melanogaster | reverse complement strand
TCTCTCAAGTGAAATGCAATTATTGTGGGAAGACTGGACATAAATATGCTGAATGTCGTGCTCGGCAGAGGTCACAAAATCAAGGAAGAAGTCACAACGGAAGTTCAACGCAAGGATCAAACGACCAATCAACAGTCAAGTGTTTCAAATGCGACGAGCTTGGGCACTTCGCATCCGCCTGCCCAAAAGGACGATCACGAGGAAAAAATCAAGTAACCGAGAAACGTGTTGACATCTGTACTGTGGCTCCACCATCAGGAATAGTAAGAAGTTCAACCGGTGAGTCTGTTCCATTTTGCTTCGACTCTGGCGCTGAATGTTCCTTGGTTAAGGAAAGCGTCGCCGATAAATTTAGTGGCAAAAGAATTAATAATATTGTAAAATTGAACGGCATATGTAATGATTCAATATGTAGCACTCAACAACTATTATGTAATATAAATATTGATCAATGTTATTTTGAGATTTTGCTACATGTTATTATGGATAAGTATTTGAAATATGACGTACTAATTGGTCGTGAAATTTTAGGCCAGGGCTTTGGCGTAACCATGGACGCTGACAAATTTCAAATTTACACAACCAAAAGAGTAGAATCGTTAGTAACTATCAATTATGAAGTAATAGAATCAAATCATGAACTTGATGATCTTGATAAGACAGCCTTGAAAAAAATTTTAAAATGTTTTTCAGATTGGTTTATTGATGGAATACCAAAGACTAGGGTCACCACAGGGCAGTTGGAAATTAGATTAATAGATCAGCAAAAGACAGTACAACGGCGGCCATATAGGCTTAGTGAAGAAGAGAAAAGCAAAGTGCGGGGTAAAGTTGATGAATTACTAAAAGCTAAGATTATTCGGCCAAGCTGTTCACCTTTCGCTAGTCCCATGATGCTAGTCAAAAAAAGGGTGGCACCGATCGACTGTGTGTGGACTATCGCATGCTAAATGAAAATACAGTGGCTGACAAGTATCCATTGCCCCTCATCTCAGACCAAATTTCTAGGCTTCGGGGTGCTAAATATTTTTCGTGCATAGATATGGCAAGCGGCTTTTATCAAATTCCAGTCCATGAGGACTCAATTGAACGAACAGCGTTTGTAACGCCAGAGGGTCAATACGAGTTCTTGACAATGCCGTTTGGTTTGAAAAACGCACCATCTGTTTTCCAGCGGGCTATAATGAAGGCCCTAGGAGATTTAGCCTACACTTATGCAATTGTGTATATTGATGAACGAACAGCGTTTGTAACGCCAGAGGGTCAATACGAGTTCTTGACAATGCCGTTTGGTTTGAAAAACGCACCATCTGTTTTCCAGCGGGCTATAATGAAGGCCCTAGGAGATTTAGCCTACACTTATGCAATTGTGTATATTGATGATGTTCTCATAATAGCAGAAAGCAAAGAAGATGCGCTAGTTAGATTGCAGAGAGTGTTGGAGACATTAAGTAAGGCTGGATTTTCATTTAATGTCACTAAGTGTTCCTTTCTCAACACAAAAATAGAGTATCTCGGATTTGAAATAAGCAACGGAGAAGTCAGGCCAAATTCACGAAAAATTCAAGCTTTAAAAGCATTACCATCACCCCAAAATGTCTCACAGCTAAGACAATTCATTGGTTTAGCCACATACTTTCGTCAATTTGTGTTAAATTTCTCCCAAACACTTAAACCTCTGTATCTTCTCACATCTAAGAAAAACACTGACTTTGTTTGGTTACCAGTGCATGAACAGGTGCGAGTAAAAATAATAACTATATTGACCCAGACGCCAGTTTTAATCATATTCGATCCGCAATACCAAATAGAGCTGCATACTGATGCAAGTTGTATTGGGTATGGAGCGATTCTGTTACATAAAATTGACAATAAACCTCATGTTGTAGAGTATTACAGTAAGTGTACGTCTCCCGCCGAATCTAAATACCATTCATACGAACTGGAGACGTTAGCAGTTGTAAATGCTATAAAACACTTCCGCCATTATTTGCAGGGACGTAAATTTGTAGTATATACTGACTGTAATTCTTTAAAGGCCAGCCGAACAAAACTAGATTTAACACCGAGGGTGCATAGATGGTGGGCGTTTTTACAGGCATTTGATTTCGAAATAGAGTATAGAAAAGGCGAGCGAATGGCGCATGTGGATTTTCTCTCTCGAAATCCAGTGCTTGAACAACAGAAAGGTATGAATAAGATTTCAGAGTTAAGAATCAATTTGACCGAGCTACTGGTTGGTTTCAGAACAACAGCGAGATACTGAGATACAAGATATAATTGTAAAGTTAAAAAATAATGAGTTCCCAGGAAATCTGGATAAAACATATGAATTGCGAAAGGGAATACTTCATAGAAAAATTCAGCGAAATAGTAAGACCAAATGTTTGCCGGTAATACCAAGGGGTTTTCGATGGGCCGTCATAAATCACGTCCATGAATCCATTATGCATCTTGGATGGGAAAAGACGCTGGACAAAGTCTATTGTTATTACTGGTTCGAAAATATGCCTAAATATGTGCGTAGATTCGTAGAAAATTGCATTACATATAAAGTTTCTAAGCCACTAGCGGGAAAAGTGCAGGCTGAGCTGCATCCTATTCCTAAAATAGAAATACCGTGGCATACGATACATATTGACATCACAGGCAAATTGAGTGGCAAAAATGATTTGAAGGAATATGTCATCGTCCTTATAGATGCCTTCACCAAGTTTGTTTATTTTCATCACACACTAAATGTAGATTCTGATAGCTGCATTAAGGCTGTAAAATCAGCCGTGTCCTTGTTTGGTTTACCCACTCGAATTATAGCAGATCAAGGACGTAGTTTCGCAAGTAAAAGCTTTCGCGATTTTTGCTCCTCTCAAAAAATTAATCTACATTTAATTGCTACGGGTGCAAGTAGAGCAAACGGTCAGGTAGAACGTGTCATGAGTACCCTGAAAGGTATGCTAACGGCTGTCGAGTCTAGTCAGAGATCATGGCAGGATGCGTTGGCTGAAGTGCAGCTAGCAATGAATTGCACGACTAATCGTGTGACTAAGTTTAGCCCTTTGGAATTATTGATTGGTAAAGAAGCTCGAGCTAAAAAGAACATGAAAACTCAAGCAGAATACGATAAAAATAGGTTTGATAAAAATAAGGCTAAGATAGTACATTTCAAAGTGGGTGATCATGTTTTGCTCAAAAACGAAGAACGTCATCAAATTAAACTCGATCCTAAATTTAAAGGGCCATTTGAGATAATTGAAGTATTGGATGGAGATAGATATACGCTAAAATCTTTAACATGTAAACGAACATATAAGTATTCTCATGAATGTTTAAGATCAATTCCAAATAATCAGATACACGATGAGTTATGTAAAGACAGGGACAGCACGATGGGAGTTGTGCCTGTTGCCCAATAGAGAAACTGAAGACCGCACCATAGCAGAAGAGACTTGTTATTTTTTTTTTTTTTTTTTTTTTTTTTTTATTATTTGACTTACGGTAGGAAAATTAAAATCTTCTAAAGATACCACCTACCGACCGTAGGTGGCATGCACGATTCATAAGCCCTATTGGAATTATGCCTACGTACTAAAACAAAAACCTCCGCGTGCTCTACAGTCCTTGCTCGCTCACCGGGACTGCCAGTCAAGGTATGACTTCGGTGAGCAGGATGTGAGGCCAGGTCGCACTCCCTTCCTTCAGTGTAGTCCATGGGGGCTCCTCCTTCCACCCTTTAGTCGCCTTTTACGACGAGCCGGGGACGCTGAGGATGAATTCTTCGCCCGCCGTCACCCAGGACACCAGTTTGGGCTTAGACATCCACTCTGTTGGCCATCTCGTCTGATCGGACACGCTTCATCATATTAATGATAATGCTGGGTCCCCGCTCCCAAGCCCCCCTGTTCGCCAGCATAGCCGCGAACAAGCCACTAGGGCTGAACGGGGAACCTGACAGCGTCTTTAGCTGCTCTCT